>NW_017891416.1:0-18368 GCF_001540865.1 Ananas comosus | reverse complement strand
TTAACTCAAAGGATTTATAAGTTCAATCTTGACTTTACACTAGCTCTAGTGTTCTTTACATCACTTTATGTTGCAAACTCATGCAACCACATTCTTTACATTTTCTTTACTCTTGCTAACTCTAGCATTCTTGTTCTTATTGCCCACTTTACTTTAACTTTACACATTGTCATTTTTATCACTCTTCACATCACTTTAGTTCTTTACATCACACTAACTCTAGTATTGCTTTACTTTAACTTTATTCTTTTCATCATTCTTTACTTTTCAAATGCCACTCGATCTATGTCATAGTGTCACTCTGTTCTTTTGCTCACTTTGGGTGCTCACTTTTTCTCTAATGCATACACTTAGGGTTTTAACATTTATTTGGTTCTCAACCATCATTATAAGCAAGTTGTACTCACAATCATGCTATCATCACATTCTTATCATTACTTTACCCTAAAATGCATGCAACAATATATAGAACATATGCTCAAAGAATGACACATTAGGCATAGAGAGAAGTTCAATGAGTTTGAGAAGCACCACCCACCTCGTAGGCTCTCAAAGGTGCCCCACTGATCTTCTTGGGATTTTTAGATGCTTCGTTCCTTACCTGCGGCAAAACGAACCCTTATTAGGCCATTTTGCTCATAATTTTACTTTGACTTTTCGTAACGTTAATCCGAGCGCACCAACGCGTCGGAAATACCCCCAATTAGGTTTTTAGAGGGTCAATTGCACTTAGAAACCCTCATGAGCAAAAGCCCCAATTTGGTGCCCTAGCTCCAATACTCATGTCAAACCTAGGGTTTGATCTCTTGGGGAAGCAAAAGTAGCTTCATTATACTCTATATAATCCATTAGAACCATTCTTAGGCTTTCCAAAACCCTAGTTTGGATTTCACCATTAGAGGTGGTCCAAGCTCACCTCTATAGCAAATCTAGGTTTTGATCTCTTTAGAAGCAGAAGAAAGCTTCAAAAGACTCTAAAAGCTCCATAAAAACCATTTCTAGGTTTATTCAAACCCATTTCTAGGGTTTTACTACATTAGGGTTAGGAGCCTACCTTGTAAGCTCTCTTTTCTTGCACTAGAGAGGAAGGAGATGGAGCCTCTTTGCTCCAAAAGCTTCTCCTTCACCTTCTTCTCCTTCTTTTCCTTCTTTTCCTTCCTTCTTCTCTTCCTTTCTTCTTCTCTTTTGTCTTCTAGAGAGAGAGAGAGAGAGTGGGAGAGAAGAGAGTGTGAGAGGGGTGAAATGAGAGAAATCCCTCATTTACCCTAATACATAGTCTATTGGGTTGCAAAATTGCAGCTAAGCCCCTCAACTTTTACTTTAATACGCTGCCCGAACTGGGCATTCCGCGCAGGCAGAGACCGGTCTCCCCGAGCAGGGACCGGTTCCCGAACGTTGTCCCAGCGCAGCCAGAGCTGCTGCGCGCAGAGCAACCGGTCTCTCCTTGTGGGACCGGTCTCTGGGGGACCGGTCTCTCAGGCAGAGACCGGTTCCCGAGAGCTGATCTTCCAGGACTTAGCCGATTTTTCGGCTGTCTCATTTCCTACGCGTTCGGGGACCGGTCTCTCCCTTCAGGGACCGGTCCCCGAGAGCTGAAAATCTGCAGTTTTGCAGAATTCAATTCTTTAGCTCTCGAAAACCTTCCACAACTCACTTTTAATCATTTTAACACCTTCGGACTCTCCGAAGTGTTCCATCCTCGCACTTTGGTCAATTTGACTAAAGTTCGACATCTTTATTTTCCGAATTTTCGGTATATTACATCTATAGTTGCATTTAGCATTCTTTATGAGACTTGGTTTCATGCTTCTATAGTGTAAATGAGTTTGGATTCATGCATTTAAACTTAAGATTATTTGTGACATGAAAGATGACAAAATTGCCATATAGAGGTGTTGAACTAGAATGTATGTGAATTAGAGAGCTAATGTCATCAAGCGGCATTGAGCTCAGGACATGTATGAACCTAGTGGTTCGAGTCATTGCGGGATTTGGTTTATGTTGAACGTTGAATTGCCTAAGTGTCATCAAGGGGCACTAGGCGTAGTGAGTGTTTGAAATTCCGCTTTGTGACTTAAACTAGATCTTCGGGATGCTAGTGACGATACCATGTTAGAGACATAAGGATTGGATACTTGAGACTTGGACTATGTTTGCTTGCCATTTGTGCTCATTCGCACATACTTGTGAGGGTCGCTCCCTACAACCCGGCACTCCGGAGTTAGCCTACGCGACTTATGTTCGCTCGTGCGGTATTGAGAAGCCTACGGGGTCGAGTGGGACAGACACATTCCAAGAGAAGGGATGTTGGGCTACCACAGGCACTTAGGCGGCACAAGCTGGACTACCTTTGGTAGGTCCTTAATTGGAAATGGAAATCGACACAGTATTGAAAATGAATAATCACTACTAGATAGGCTTAGTAGTTTGATTACTTGACATGCTTACAACATAGCATTGAGATATATAGTGTACTTACCTGTTTCATTCGTTGCATCATAGTATACTAGGGTGTTTTGATAGAGCTTACTCCTTTTGCATGGACATATTATAGTTCTCACGCCCTCTGTTTTATATATTTTTTTCAGAGCCTTCTGCGCCGGGAGAGGCTAGGGACCGAGGGAAGGGAGTTTCTTATAGCTTCCTTGGAGGACGATTTGATAGGTGGTCTACCTCTCGTGGTTTTATTTTGTGAGAGGTTGTGAGCTGTACCCGTATATGTATAGAGACCACCCTTCTTTTGGATCTTTGTATTCCTTTTGAGGAGATAGCATTGTATCACTTTATACTTTACTTTCATTGTCAAGTTATGTTCCTTTTACTATGGTTTAGATGATAGAACTTTACTCGCTCTGATATCATTAGTTGTTATTATTCTATTTGTTCTATTTCTTGCTTTTGCTTCCGCTTTTATTGTAGACGCCTTATATGTGTATACATATGGCGGGTCTGGGCACGCTACCGGGAGGGCCTCCGCCGGTCCCGGGGCGTGACAGATTAATTTGGTATCAGAGCCTAGGGTTGAGTCTTAATCGACCTTGCAAACCTTAGGCCGGTTGGACTATAGGAATTAGGCTCGTGAGAGACGAGGTCTAATTGACTTGTGAGTGAAAGTATTTCGATTGGGTTTATGATAACTCTAAAATGTTAGAGTTTGATCGGAGTGTATGGCTTCTAACTTCGCGGAGGGTTACGTTGGCGGCCGACAACGTAACATCGGGAGTTAGTAGTGAAGGACACTTCCTTACTTTCGCATGATTTGGGTTTTATCTATTTGAGCAGGGTTGCGATAGCGTGGGTTACTAACTTGCGCTTTTATGTTTTGTAGTGACGATGCCGGTTACACGCTCCCAGTCTACCGGGGCGGATGATGCGGCATATCCCGAGGAGGTCGAGACCTCCGCTACTTTCGGATCTGGTGAGGTCCGTGACTTGAGGGCCCAGCTTGCGGTTCTCACTGATCTGTTGGCGCAGCAGACGACAGCGGCGCAGCGACAGGCTGAGGTGGCTCAGCGACAGGAGGCGCAGATCAAGCATCCTGAGGACCTCCTACTTCAGCAGGCGGCAGCTTCGAGGGAGACCTAGGGTCCCACACCGCCAGTACCCGTGGTGGACGTCGCACCGAGGGCGCAGTCCCCCGCGCCCAGTTCTTCACGTGCGGCACCGGCGACCGCACCTCGGGAGGAGGTAGCTGCGGCACTACCAGTTCAGAGGCCGGCGACAGGGGCGGCATTCCCCGTGATGGCCGAGGGAGCCGAGCGGGATCGGCTCATGGATCGCCTCAGTGAGTTCAGGAGATGCAGCCAGAGGACGTTTGATGGCGAAAACGTCGACCGCTGGATTGTTGAGAAGTAGTTGATGCACATGGAGAAGCTTTTTCGCGATACTTTCGTGGAGGAGAGGGACAGAGTGTGGCTCGCCACTCACTTTCTGGACGGCGAGGCCTACCGTTGGTGGTTGGATATCCAGGACAACCCCAACACTGACTTGGCAGCGATTACTTGGATGAGGTTCAAGGAGCTTCTTCTGGCGCACCACTTTCCTACCAGCGTCAAGAGGAAGATGGAGTAGTATTTGCGCAGCTTGCGCTAGGACGAGCAGTCAATGGCTGAGTACGAGAAGGAGTTCTCCTGGATACTACACTGTGTACCGTTTGTTGTGAGGGATGACGAGGACAAGGCCCACATATTTGAGCGTGGTTTGCGGCCTTCTATCTTCCGGTTGGTGCAGTCTTCCAACCTCCAGACCTATCGGGAGGTTGTGGATCGTGCATTAATAGTGGAGGCTGGAGCGGCAGATCTTCAGGAGCGACGTGAGGCCCTAGACAAGGGTAAGGGCAAGAGGCCGGCGGCTGAGGGTGCGAGCCAGAGGCACTCACGGAGGTCGCCGAGGCACCCTAGGAGCCAGAGCCAGTTGCGAGGACGCGGCTCGTCTACTCAACGAGGAGGACCCGATCGTCGTCAGGCTCCCCGCTGCGTGATCTGTGGTGGTCCTCATTACCCACGACAGTGTACACGCAACCGGGGCAGGTGCTTCTTGTGTGGCCAGGAGGGCCACTTCCAGTCAGACTGTCCGGGGAGTCCAGCGCCAGCGCCATCTTCGGCATCTGCTCCAGCATCGCCAGGTCCCAGTCAGGGGACATCTTCTGCGCATCACCAGGCAGGGCGGCCGCCAGTTCTGCGGCAGGCGGAGGGGTCACGACAGGCCCCGAGCGGGCGCATGTACGCGGCCCAGACTGAGGAGGCGGCGGCAGCCGAGAATGTGGTCGCAGGTACCATTTTACTTCATAGTATTCGAGTTAGAGCATTGTTTGATACCGGTGCATCGCATTCATTCATTGATCGGCTGTTTGCCGAGCTGCATGGCATCCCACTTGTATCCTTGTTGCACCCGGGCCGAGTTGTTGTACCCGACCATTCTTTGGACATTCGAAAGTTTTGCCCCAGTTGCCCTCTTCGGGTTGGAGATTGGATCATGCCTATAGACTTGCTAGCTTTGCATAAACTCGGGGAGTTTGATGTTGTGTTGGGCATGGATTTGTTGACTAAGTATTTCGCCACTATCGATTGTAAGGATCAAACGGTGACTTTTAGAGAGCTAGGGCAGGCGGAGGTTGTGTACCGAGGATGCCAGAGTTCGCTGTTTGCGATGACGATTAGCTCCTCATGAGCTAGGCAGTTGATTAGTAGAGGCTGCGTAGCCTATTTGGCTACTGTCGTGTTGCAGGGCGATGCGGACGCCCCTAGGATTGAGGATATTCCCGTAGTGTGGGAGTTTGGAGATGTGTTTCCAGCGGAGCTTCCAGGCATGCCTCCTGATAGGGAGATTGAGTTTGTGGCAGATCTCGTCCCCGGGACTACCCCGATCTCAAAGGCACCCTATAGGATGGCACTGGCAGAATTGAAGGAGCTGAAGGCACAGTTGCAGGATCTTCTGGATAAGGATTTTGTGCGACCGAGTGTGTCACCTTGGGGAGCACCGGTTTTGTTTGTAAAGAAGAAGGATGGATCACTTCGCTTATGTGTGGACTATCGTGAACTTAATAAAGTCACGATCAAGAAGAAGTATCCATTGCCGAGGATCGATGATCTATTTGATCAGCTCCAAGGATCTTGTGTATATTCCAAGATTGACTTGCAGTCGGGATATCACCAGTTGAGGATCAGACTTGAGGATGTGTCGAAGACGGCTTTTAGAACACGGTATGGACACTATGAGTTTACTGTTATGCCGTTTGGGCTTACTAATGCCCCGGCAGCTTTTATGGATCTAATGAACCGTGTTTTCAAGCCTTATTTAGACAGGTTTGTCGTGGTGTTCATCGACGACATTTTGGTCTATTCCCGAAGTGATGCGGATCACGAGGAACACTTGAGACTTGTACTTCAAGTGCTTCGGAAAAAGAAGCTCTATGCCAAGTTGAAAGAGTGTAAATTTTGGCTTAGAGAGGTGGCGTTTTTGGGCCATTTGATTTCTGGATCAGGCATAGCTGTGGACCCGAGAAAAATTGAAGCTATCAAGGATTGGCCAAGGCCGACGAGTGTGACCGAAATACGGAGCTTCATTAGTTTGGCCGGCTATTACCGACGGTTCGTCGAGGGATTTGCAAAGTTATTTACTCCCCTTACGAGACTCACACATAAGGGCACCAAGTTTATTTGGAATGATGCGTGTGAAAAGAGCTTCCAAGAGTTGAAGCAGCGATTGACGACCGCCCCGATCCTAACCTTGCCGACTGCTGGAGTAGGGTATGTGATTTATAGTGATGCTTCCTTTAATGGATTAGGCTGTGTCTTAATGCAGGACGGAAAAGTGATCGCGTATGCATCTCGCCAATTGAAGGATTATGAAAGGAATTACCCTACTCACGACTTGGAGTTGGTGGCCGTGGTCTTTGTATTGAAGCTATGGCGCCACTACTTATACGGCGAGCGATGCAAAGTATATACGGATCACAAAAGCTTAAAGTATCTATTCACTCAGAAGGAGTTGAACTTGAGGCAGCGCCGATGGTTGGATATACTCAAGGATTATGATTTGACGATACTTTACCACCCGGGCAAGGCTAACGTGGTGACTGATGCGCTAAGTAGGAAATCGACAGAAAACTTAGCGATGCTTGTGGTTACTCAACCGCCGTTGATAGAGCAGATGAAGCGGTTGGAGTTGGAGGTTGTGGCTCCTGATATACCTTTGAGACTGATGACTTTGGTGGCGCAATCTACACTTTTGGAAAAGATTAAAGAAAAGGAAGCTTCCGACTCGGAGTTGCAAAAGCTTCGAGCTAAGATGGTTGATGGTTGCACCGATGACTTCACTTTAGACGGTGATGGATTGATACGTTTCTGCGGACGACTTTGTGTACCGGCGGACTTGGGCATTAAAGAGGATATTCTTCAAGAAGC
Organism: Ananas comosus; assembly: GCF_001540865.1. Taxonomy (NCBI): domain Eukaryota; kingdom Viridiplantae; phylum Streptophyta; class Magnoliopsida; order Poales; family Bromeliaceae; genus Ananas; species Ananas comosus. The sequence continues at coordinate 11,463 of NW_017891416.1, read as the reverse complement.
CCACCGAGCACCGTATGCTATACATGCGGGAGGTACCAAGATGTACAAGGACTTGAAGTTGCTTTACTGGTGGCCCGGGATGAAAAAGGATGTTGGTGAGTTTGTTGCTAGATGTTTAACTTGCCAACAGGTGAAAGCTGAGCACCGAGTTCCTGCAGGAAAGTTGCAGAGTCTACCGATTCCAGTGTGGAAATGAGAAAAGATCACCATGGATTTCGTGATGGGATTGCCTCGCTCACCGGCCGGGCATGATGCTATTTGGGTGATTGTGGATAGATTGATGAAATCGGCATATTTCATACCTATCCACACTACTTGGACTGGTGAGAGACTCGCAAAGGTTTATTTGGATGAGATTGTGCGATTGCACGGGGTACCTACTTCTATAGTATCGGATCGAGACCCCCGTTTTTTGTCCCACTTTTGGAGGAGCTTACAGGACGCTTTGGGTACGCGCTTGGATTTCAGCACTGCTTTCCACCCCCAGAGTGACGGGCAGTCGGAGCGTACTATACAGATTCTCGAGGACATGCTTCGAGCTTGCGTGATTGACTTCCAGGGAGGATGGTCGCAGCATCTACTGATGGCAGAGTTTGCTTATAACAACAGTTATCAAGCAAGCATCAAGATGGCACTGTTCGAGGCACTCCATGGACGGAAGTGTAGATCGCCACTTCATTGGAGTGAAGTTGGCGAGAGATTGGCTTTAGGCCTTGATGTGCTTCAGGAAGCAGAGGACAAGGTTCGCATTGCTCGGGCGCGATTGTTGACGGCCCAGAGTAGGCAGAGGAGTTATGCTGATTGGCGTCGACGAGACTTGGAGTTTCAGATTGGAGATCACGTCTTCTTGAAAGTCTCGCCGACCCGAGGGATTAGAAGATTTGGAATCCGGGGTAAGTTGAGCCCCCGATACATTGGACCGTATGAGGTTTTGGAGCGTGTAGGCCCGTAGCATATAGACTTGCTCTACCGCCGAACCTATCGGGTGTACACAATGTATTCCATGTATCGGTCCTTCGGAAGTACATCCACGACCCTGCTCATGTTTTGAACGCTACGCCTTTGGAGCTGAGGGAGGACTTGAGCTTTGAGGAGCAATCTTTAAGGATTTTGGCTCGCGAAATAAAAAGATTGCGGAACCGTGAGATTCCCTACGTGAAGGTGCTTTGGAGCAACCACGACGAGCGCGAGGCCACTTGGGAGTTGGAGAGCGCATTGCGAGAGCGCTATCCCCATCTTTTTCAGATGGAGGCTTGAGGTATCTTTACTTTTCGAGTTTCGCGGACGAAACTCCTTTTTAGGAGGGGTGAATGTAACACACTCGACCTTTGCAAATTGCGAGGTCCGAGTGGTTGGTTGTGTGTTGAGCAATTCCAGACTTTCTGGTGGGTCGTTGACAGTGTTCCGACCTATGGCTCGCATCCCGAGAAGTGAGGTTAAAAGCCTAGCACAAAAACCCGAAAGATCGAATTTTTGGTCAGCTCTCGGGTAGCTTTCAGCAGAGCTTGTACCGGTACAAGGTTGATGGCTGTACCGGTACAAGGCTGGTGGTTGTACCGGTACAGGGTGGTTGTACCGGTACAGGGCCGGTTACCCCGCCAACCCGAGCGTCGGGTTGTGATTTTCGTAGGGCTTGTACCGGTACAAGGGCCCGTGTACCGGTACAAGGAGGCTGATTTCTTGCAGTTTGAACTGCAAGGGTGTTTTTGCAATTATGGCCTCTTATTTGTACCCCCACGCCCTAGGGGCTTCTCCTGAGCTTGGGACCCGCAAGAGGAGAGGTAGGGGAGCCTTCACACCCTTCCCCTCCATTTCTTTGATTTTGGTTGGATTTTTAAGAGATTAAACCCCTCTTTTGCTCTTTTTGGGTTATTGGAGGCATTTCCACCATTAGAGCTTGGGCTTGGAACTTGTTGGAGGAGAGATTCTTGGACCTTGAGGACTTTGAACCTTATTGGAAGCTTCTAAGAGTTTGGTAGCTTATTCTCTCCCTTTAGATGTTGGTTTTGAAGCTTAGCTTTATACTAGATGAAACCCTAGAATGAGAGTTTAGGATTGTTTTTCGGGCTTTGTGATTAGAGGCTTTTGGAACCAATCTAATGGGATTAGAACTTTGTATTAGGTTCCTTTGATTAGGATTTGGCCTCCATTTTTACCTTGGAGAGGGATTTTTACTCATTAGGTGAGTTTTAGCCTTTAGCTATAATTGTTAATATTTGATCTTATGGTTGATCGTAATGCCCGTGTATCTCTTCGCTCAATACGTTTAGGGTGATTTGAGACTCGTGGACAACTTCGTTCGGTGAGACGAGGCACTACGTGACGGTTCGGTGGGTTTGACCTAGCCCATAATATGAGAAATTTTCTTATATGGTTATATATGTTCCGTAAATTGGAAAAACATGCATATTCATACTAAATGTATTTATTATGATTTTTAGAATGCTTAAAATGCTTATGTTACATATGATAAAATTTTGGAACTCTATGTAGTAGAGAGTTGCTTGGGAGATCTATGGTTGCATTTAGCATTCTTTATGAGACTTGATTTCATGCTTCTATAGTGTAAATGAGCTTGGATTCATGCATTTAAACTTAAGATTATTTGTGACATGAAAGATGACAAAATTGCCATATAGAGGTGTTGAACTAGAATGTATGTGAATTAGAGAGCTAATGTCATCAAGCGGCATTGAGCTCGGGACATGTGTGAACCTAGTGGTTAGAGCCATTGCAGAATTTGGTTTATGTTGAACGTTGAATTGCCTAAGTGTCATCAAGGGGCACTAGGCGTAGTGAGTGTTTGAAACTCCGCTTTGTGACTTAAACTAGATCTTCGGGATGCTAGTGACGATACCATGTTAGAGACATGGGGATTGGATACTTGAGACTTGGACTATGCTTGCTTGCCATTTGTGCTCATTCGCATATGCTTGTGAGGGTCGCTCCTTACAAGCCGGCACTCCGGAGTTAGCCTACGCGACTTATGTTCGCTCGTGCGGTATTGAGAAGCCTACGGGGTCAAGTGGGACAGACACATTCCAAGAGTAGGGATGTTGGGCTACCACAGGCACTTAGGCGGCACAAGCTGGACTACCTTTGGTAGGTTCTTAATTGGAAATGAAAATCGACACAGTATTGAAAATGAATAATCACTACTAGATAGGCTTAGTAGTTGGATTACTTGACATGCTTACGACATAGCATTGAGATATATAGTGTACTTGCCTGTTTCATTCATTGCATCATAGTATACTGGGGTGTTTTGATAGAGCTTACTCCTTTTGCATGGACATATTGCATCGTGAGGATTACTTGTTTATTATGTTAAGGCATATTAGTATGCATTGGATATATTATCTATGATAGCGTAGATGTACACCACCATGACATCATGCTTACTTGAGACTTAGTAGTATAGCATTTCATTTATACTTTCTTTCAGCAGTTCTTATACTCGCTCTCTATTGTTTACTACTATTGTCATTACTTACCCTTTTCTTTTGGGGCCTAGTGGTGTATTGAGCTGAGGTCAGTAATTGCCCACTGGGAACTATAAATTATAGTTCTCACGCCCTCTGTTTTATGTTTTTTTTTTCAGAGCCTTCCGCGCCGGGAGAGGCTAGGGACCAAGGGAAGGGTGTTGCTTCGAGCTAGCTTCCTTCGAGGACGATTTGATAGGTGGTTGTCACGCCCGGGTACCAGCGGAAGCATATCCGGCACGTGCACAGACCCGCCATACACCTGCAGTATATAAGGCGTCTACAAAGAAAGCAAGTCGATAGGAAGTAAGACAAAAAAAGTCCTATCCTGATATCAGAGCAATGTGCATGTCAGTATACTATCAGTAAAAGAACAGAAAGTGTACAATCCAAAATCTCGACTAAAGAGCAAGTATCACAACAACAACATCGGGATCAACAGTAAATATACATCACGGAGTATACAAAAATAGGTACAAAGGTGGTCTCTCTATACAATGGACATCACCCTCGGCCGTGGCCGAGTAGCAAGGTGATCGACTAGCACGCTCCTAGTAGTCCCTAGCTAGGCGCGACTCCCTTGCCACGATCCCTAGCCTCTCCTGCAGATGGCTCTGTAAAAACAACCACCAAAAGGGCGTGAGAACTATTAACAATAGTTCCCAGTGGGTAAGCCGCCAGCCTCAGCGAATTACACCACTAGGCTCATGATGTACTAATTGAAAGCAATAACGATAATTGCATAATTTATAAGCATGATGTTAATAAGTAATAAGCATGTAATCAACATGTAATAGCTTTCTACAGTAATGAATCACTTGCATACAAGAGATATGGCAATTTCTGTAATCATGAATATAGACATGAATATAAGTACGAGCATGAAAGTGACTACTGTACACTTAAATTAATAGCATTCATTACTGTCCTTTGTCATTTAGTACATTCACCTCAATAGAGTTTTCCTTTCATTCACAGGGACCTACCCAAGGTAGTCCAGCTTGCGCCGCGCCTAATGGTCCCGTGGTGGTAAACACTCCCCACGGCAATCCACGTCGGCACCCAATCCCGCACGGGCGAGCAACTGTCGCGTAGGCCAACTCCGGAGTACCGGCTTGTAGGGAGCTACCCTCACAAGCATGTGCGAATGAGCACGATGGTAAGCAAGCAAAGTCCACAGTCCAACATGTCTCAATTACCATATTTTAGTTCACAATATTCTCGCTCTCGATCCTTTGATCGGAATTTCAATATAATCAACATTGACAACAACTAGTATCTACTAGATTTAATAAACATGTGAGAGTAATGCTAAATTATACATGGCATTAGAATCTTTTCACTACTATGGCACTATCAACATGATCATAAGCATGTTATAGTTCTCTATTTTAGAGTCAAGAGAATATCATTTTTCTCTACTTTATAAGTGTATTCTACACTTGTTCATAAGTCATTCAACTAAATTGAATATAGATGTAGATACTTCATGTATATGTGTTCTCTACTTTAGAGATTTCATTCTACTTAAGCATCAAACAATACGGTGACACATTCCAAATTCTCTATCATTCTCATAATCACTAAATGCACCTATGCGATAATTCTATAAGTACATATAGAACATAGGAGAGCTTCACTTGCTCTGGTTAGGTCAAACCCACCTAGTACTAGGCTCCAAATCAGTCCAAGGAGTCCCAAGGATCAGCTCCACTAGATCTCAATCCTGTTGAACACAAGTATCAACACCGCGTCAAAAATAACGACCGGAATATCCGATTTCGGTCTAAATTACACTTAGTACAAAGTAACCCCTTAAATCCCTATTTTGGGACTAGTGTAATACCTCAAAATATGTCTCCCAGAGCTCTCACAAGTCAACTCACGATAATCCAGGGCTCGATCATACTCCTGCTGCGAACAACATCGAAACGACATCAAACTCATCATATATTAGCAACTATAGTCGGAATCTTGCAATTTCAGTTTCCAAACTGAAATTCTTGCTTACCTCAGGGTAGAACAGCCTCCAAACCAGCTTCAACGAGTACAAGTTCAGCTCAGCGAAGCTCGAAGACCTGCTGCGAAGAAATAATCCCTAATTTGCATCAATTCGCGCAAACAAGTGCAATTAGTTCTAATTTAGCTTCATAAATAGCTAATTCTCTCAATTAACCTTCAAAGAAGCTTATCCCTAGTCTTAGAAGCTTAATTCACAGCCATGTAATTCATTAATAATAGCTGAATTCTCAGTTTACATCGATTAGAAGCAACAACCCAAACTCAATACTCAAATCGATGAATAGAATGTCGATAACGGAAAAACATCGCGTCGTTTACCTTCTCAAGCTTCCAACCAGCACCTTACTGGTCCAGAGCTGCGAAAAGCTTCCCAAAGCACTCCCTCACACGTCCACCAAGGCTCAGCAACACTCCCAAACAGTGAAGAGCGAGCTCGGCGACGACACGGTGCGAAACGGCAACTTCTTTGTAGAGAGAGAAAAATCTTAGAGAGAGAGAGAAGAAGAAGAAGGTAGAAGCTTTCTCTGGTCTCCAGCAAGCTTTACTGAGCTCTTGGGTCGAGCTGGGAGAGATAAGGATGGGTAAATGAAGTGGAATGACTAAAATATCCATGCTGCCACGCAGCTGCAGCTGCTGCTGCTTGCTGTACCGGTACAGCATTATGCTTGTACCGGTACACCAATGCAGAAAATGTCAATTTCGAAATTGCAATGCACTTTCTCACTTTTAGCTTTCCAATCACCTTCTAACTTGTCCAAAAACTTGTCCAAACCTTTTAGAATATGTAGGATTGATCCACACATCCTTCCACGTACTCGAACTCTGCAAATTGCAAAAGTCCAGTATATTACAGTGGTCTACCTCTCGTGGTTTTATTTTGTGAGAGGTTGTGAGTTGTACCCGTATATGTATAGAGACCACCCTTCTTTTGGATCTTTGTATTCCTTTTGAGGAGATAGCATTGTATCACTTTGTGCTTTACTTTCAATGTCTAGTTATGTTCCTTTTACTCTGGTTTAGATGATAGAACTTTACTCGCTCTGATATCATTAGTTGTTATTATTCTATTTGTTCTATTTCTTGCTTTTACTTTCGCTTTTATTGTAGACGCCTTATATGTGTAGACATATGGCGGGTCTGGGCACGCTACCGGGAGGGCCTCCGCCGGTCCCGGGGCGTGACAGAGGTTGTATCGAAGACGACTTTTAGAACACGGTATGGACATTACGAGTTCACAGTTATGTCGTTTGGGCTGACTAATGCCCCGACAGCTTTTATGGATCTAATGAACCGTATTTTCAAGCCTTATCTAGACAGGTTCGTCGTGGTGTTCATCGACGACATTTTGGTCTACTCCCGAAGCGATGTGGATCACGAGGAACACTTGAGGATTGTACTCCAAGTACTTCGGGAAAAGGAGTTTTATGCCAAGTTGAAGAAATGTGAATTTTTGCTTCGGAAGGTAGCTTTCCTTGGACACTTGATTTCATGTCACGCCCCGGGACCCTGCGGGAGCCCGCCCGGCGCGTGCCCAGACCCGCCATACATCTAAAACATATAAGGCATCTAAAAACAACAATAAATGAAGCAATAATAAAAGATATCTAGGAGTATCAGAGCATAATAAATGTCTAAATGCTACAACAAGGGATAAGAATAAAACTGTAAATCCACTAAATAAAACATAAAGTGATACAAGGAAAATCCCAAATACAAGTGCTATAGGTAGATACATAGGTGGTCTCTATACATGGATACAAAAACTCTCACTCTCTCAACTACAAAAAGAAAGAGTAAACCACCTAGGCAAAGTACCGCTCCCCGCTAGCTAGCTAAGCGATCCCCTCGCAGCCATCCCGTGCCTCCGCCGATGCCGAAGGCTCTGAAAAGTAAACCATAAAACAGGGGCGTAAGAACTATAAAAAAATAGTTCCCAGTGGGCAATTACTGACTTCAGTGAATGCACCACAAGGCCCAAATGTAACATACCACATCCCTCGTAAGTCGTGCCGAGTTCCGTCAAAACGAGCGGAATGCGGAATTGAACGAGTTAAAGTGGACCCTAAGTGCATTGGAGTTCATAAACGGAGCAAAAAGGGACCCGGAGAGCAAATTTGGAAATCTGGCTAAGTCCCAGATTTTGAGCTCTCGGGGACCGGTCCCTGAAGGAGAGACCGGTCCCCGTGCGCGTAGCCTGCCAGGAAATCCTGAGGCATCCGGTCCCTGGTAGTGAGACCGGTCCTCAGGAGACCGGTTCCTGACGGGCAGACCGGTCCCTCGCTGCGCAACAGCAGAAAAACTCGAAAATTTGGCTAAGTTCTGGAAAACCCCCGTTCGGGAACCGGTCCCTGGTCGGGGAGACCGGTCCCCGAAGGCAAAAAATGCCCAGTCTGGGCAGTTCAGGAGGAAACAAGTGGAGGGGCTTAAGTGCAATTGTTACAACACTATATATGGCCCAACCCTTCTCTCCCACAGCCATTTTCACCCTTCTCACCCATTTCTTCTCTTTCTCTCTCTAGAACTCTTGCTCTAGGGCTTGGAGAAGAAGAAGAAGAAGTGAAGAGGAGGAGGATTTGGAGGCTTTGGAGGGTTCTACAAGCTCTCCTACAAGAAGGACTTGGAGAAGATTGGGCTAAGGTGAGTTTTTGGTAGAAATGAGCCTAGGGTTTGGATTTTTGCTTAGAAGATGGGTGCTTTGTGCTCCCTAGAGGCATTAAAGGCTCTTTTGAGCCATGTACACCATGATTTCCATGAGAGCTTAAAGTGCTCTCATGGTGAATCCTTGGAAGTGGTGTTGGGAGCCCTAGGATTGGTTCCAAGGGTCTAGAAACCTTACTAGGATGGTTCTTAGATGATCCTAAGCTATTGTTTGCTTAGGATTGGGATTGATTCATGGGAAACCCTAAATGGCAATGTTAGGGCTTGAAAATTGGGGCTTTTGCCCTAGAATTTTTTGGGGACAAATTGACCCCGTAGAAACCTAATTGGGGGTGCACGCCGGAATCGTTGGATTCCCTTCTATGTCTATTTTCTCTATTCGTGAGCATATATGATATATATATATATATATACCCATTCATGCATAGTAGGGTAGCTACATGTGGAACTTGGTTTGACTTCATTTATATGCTTCTAACGTAGTTGAACATAGAGAATGATAGAACCAAAATGGACATGTGTGTTTGGACCCTCAAGTTGTGTGAATTTGAGAATGGACTTGGACATTAGAAAACAAGGGTGCCATTGACATAGAAACAAGAATTGCATTGTGAGATGAACCGTTGAATATAGTTTAACCTATATTGACATTGTCGAAGATAAAGCCTTGAGAGTGGCAAGAATGAATAGGTAGAGACCCATCGTGACATTGGCATTGTGATTAGTGGCTATGAGTCCTCAAGTTGAGGATTAGATCGACACTCACATTTCGTCTTGGCTTGAGGGAGGTCGCTCCCCCTCGAGCGGTGCGCTCCGGAGTTGGTCACCACTGGGCGTGGTAAAGTCCCACCAGTTGACGGTCCCTAGGGTGGTTCGAGTCCCCCGTTATTAAGGGATTTTGGGTTGTGAGTTATTGGGGTTAACAGAGTTAACCGGTAAGATTGGGTAAGAGCCAAAGCTTGATTATGATTGAAGCATGCATGCATTTACATTACCGCATTGAAATTGTATATCTACTGACTTCCTTCTTGCAAGCATAGTATTAGTTGCATTAGTAATGGTTACTTTTCTTCCTTTGAAATACTTATGCCTGGACGGACCTAGTGGGTAAGTCGGCGAGGTCGGATGCCGAGCCCAATGGGAACTTCGTTGTAATTCTCACACCACTAACCCTACAGGTCCTAGTACGAGCTGGGCGGCGGAGGACCGAGGCAAGGGTTTGGCGCAGTAGGTAGCGGCCACCGAGACTTTATGCATTTTGTAGTCATTCCCTTTTGTTATACATGTATCAACTTTATTCTGTTGATTTAGGTATGAAAAGTGTAAATAATCATGTATTTGGAGGATGACTAAATGTAAAAGATATGATGGTTGAATGAAATGTAATAGCCTTGTTTACTTGAATTTGGTTTAAATGAAATAAAAAATCATGTGTGATGTATATTTAGCTTAGAGCTTTCGCTTCCGTTGTTGCTTGCCCTCGCGCAAGCCTTGTATTATATATGCAATTCTCTCGTTTATTACCACTTTATACATGTTGTTAGAGCCTTGGGCGGGCAGGGGAGGCTCTGTCCGTTCGGCGTCTGTTGACGTGACCCGAACCCGACCAAATTGGCGGGGATTGGGGCGTGACACCAAAGCTACAAAAGAGGTCAGTGACTATAAAAGTAGAAAAGCGAAAAGTAAGTAAAAATGTAACTTACTACAACATGATATCTCTACTTAGCATAATTAGCATAAGTACGAAACAACTATGCATGAAGTAAAAGTCTCCAACTATCATAATGTTCACAATGCGAAATAGTAAAGTGCCGATGTTTACTATTCTAGTCAATGTCCAAGTAATACACTAAGTCATCATCTATCCACATGTCATAATGAACACTCAAAGTCAAATCTGAAGAGACCCACCCGAAGGCTGTCTATGGCCCTGAGACCCACCCATAGGCTGTCTGGCCGGTGCCGAGCCTACATGCCCCGTGGTAGTCACGCATCCCCACCCTAAGGTGAAGCCTGTCCCAGCCGCAATCCACTCCGTCGCCCAATCCCGCACGGCGAATATAATCGCTGATGGCTACGCCGGAGTGCCGGCTTGGAGGGAGCGACCTTCACAAGCATGTGCGAATGACCAATGAATAATCTAAACGATCTGTCGCAAGTACCAAGCCTCATGTCTAATAAACATGGAATGTGTCAAGTATCCAAGGCCTAATACCTAGCATGCTGTCTCAACATGGAAATAGGCAGATATGGAGTGGCCTACTCACTAATGATCTCTATTGTTGCAGTTCATAGTTACTAGTCTCTAAGTGCCCCTTGGTAGACACTGCTTGTTTCTCATATGCTCAAAGCATGCAACAGTCCAAAGTACATATTCAAGTCATAATCGCTCAAAGAGATGTATTTTCACTTGCAAATAAACATTTCCGCAATACATGCATTCTACTCAATAGGCTCTACATATATGAAATTCATAATACATCAAGCATTGCATTTTAAGTCTCTAAAATTCAATATAAACCCATTAGCATACAAATGAAATTAAAAATATTTTACCACAAGTAAAGGCATAGGCGGCATTTCGCTCCCATTTCCCGAAGCCAAACCCACCGTCGTCAACAGAAACTTCGTTGCCACACGATGAGCGTCCACCATCTCAACTATAACCCTAAAGGTATGAAACATTGTCATCTAGTCGAAGCGATCCGGATCCTATTACAATCTTTAGGCTATATCAAGCATAGTGAGGAAAACTCTCCCTCTAGTGCAAAATCTCCTCTAAAGCCTGCTGAGGAGAGCTAAGGTCCATCCAATCCCACCCTAATGAAAGCCCTCTAAAACCAATCATCTAAGCTTCAAAAGCCCTAATTCAAAATACCCGCAAATAGAACCTAATATCACATTAGGTTTCAGCTCAATCCAACGAGTAAAACTTCAATTAGCGAAAATATGAGCTACTACAGCTTTAGAAGACTTCATAAGCAAGATTTAAAACCTCGAAAGGTGGAGATCTCCTCTCCCCAAGCTCAAGGTCCAGCCCATGGAGGAAAAGCTACAACAAGCAAAAAAGCAAAACAGAGGTTTCATCGTCTCCAAAATCTAAAGACATGGATCGATCAAGGGGGAAGGAGAAGAGGGTGCTACCTTCTCTCTCTGAGATCTGAGCTTTAGGAGAAACCCTAAGGGCGTTCGGATACTAATAAGAGGCTACAAAAGCAAAAACCCGTCAGTTTCAATCTGCTCAAAACTGCCTCCTTGTACCGGTAATGGCTCTGCTACTCGGTACAGGGCGCGCGAATCA
>NW_017891415.1:0-18369 GCF_001540865.1 Ananas comosus | reverse complement strand
CAATGCTAGGGTAGACCTTTTGAGTTTTATAAAAAAAGGGTTTCTCTTGCATTTTGATAAAAAAGCCCATTGAGTTGGGTAGTTCTCAGCCAGCGAATGCTTCTGCTTTTTATTCCGCCTTTGCTGCTGCCTTCCTGCTTTAGCCTTTAGCCCGTCAGCGCGTGGGCTCTCCGGGCCAGTTTCAAACCATCCAGAAAGAGGAGTTTTCCCTAGGTTCTATTTCGAAACCCCTTTTGTTTCATCCTTTATCTTTCTCTTTTTTTATCCAGCTGGCAAGGAGGGAACCATACTAAGAATCGAGCAAAGGCAGGGAAGTTTTGGAAACACTTTCCTTTCCAACAGTCCCGGTTCCGGCAGTTCCTTTACCCGTAATGACTTATTCTTGTTGATATTCCAGTGCCAGTCTTGTTCTATTGCTCTGGCTAAGGCTTGGATAAGACCTTACAATAGGGCTAAGTGTTGGATATGGGATGGGTACACGAGATTGACCTGAGAGGACTCACTCTCTATCTTTTTCATCCCTTTTGCATATGAAGTCGAGTTTTTAAATTTCTTTTGTTGCTCTTCCTTCGCCCTATATGAGGTTTGAGATTGAGTTAGAGTTTCAGTTCTTGTTTCAGTTGAAGTTTCATCTATCCAGTTTCCATTTCAATGCAATATGTAAAGTGAGAAAACTTTGAAGATAGCTAGATCTGAGTGAAGGAAATTCTCAATTGAAATCTGTCTCTTTCTGTGCGTCCTAAGGTAAGAACATCAAGTGGAAACAAGCTAGTCTTCAAAAGAAAAAAGAAAAATCTTTTGGAAGTAGGGATTTTTTTAGGCAAAGAAGTAAGGAGCGAGTCTATTTTTTCCCTATACCTCCCCTCGTTAGGAAATCCATTGATCCAGTTTGAGTAGCAGTTCAAAGCTAAGCCCCTCCCGGTTATTTGAGTTATATTAATCAAGTTGGAATGCCCTATAAACCAGAGCCCGCTGTTGGAGTAGCTTTCTTTCGTAACGAGCGTAATGAGTGTAACGTGCCTCAAACTTCTCTTCTCGCTTCTATTCGTATTCTAAGCATAGCACAGTTCCCGTAGCAGCACTTTTTCGATAGAGATGGGTCTTTCGTTTTTGCTCTGTTAAAAAGGTCAAGGTGAGTACAACTTCTGAAAAATTCCATAGAAGCTTCTCGCCACCTTAGCTATGAGTATCAAAGAAAAGAGGGTCCTCAGTCCTCATTGGGTTATCAAACATTCTCGAAAGAACTGTCAAAATGGAAGATTGAGTCAGAATTCGGCTGGACAAAGAAATTGCCTATCATGTGTATCCCTTTAGTTTCGAAAGACGAACAACGCGGACGTGGAATAATTGACATCTTTTTTTGATCCAAAGGTTCGTCTCATCCATCAGGTACAACTATTGGGTACTTTTGTTTCGCATTCAATCATAAAAAGGACCAGCAGATAGGCTTTGTGGTCACTAATCTTCACTTCCCGGTCTTAGTGGGTGGAATGCCCTTTTTCTAGTCATGAATTGGGGCTAAACGGGCTCTTCAAGCAGGTCGTAGGTTCGACTCTTTTTAACAGGCGTACTCAGAGGAGCTGCTCCTTATTCATCAGTTGAAAGAAAGGGGAAGCTTTATCTCGAGCGGACAGACAGGCATACTTGCAAGACTCGGTCCTTAGGAATGAAAACGAATCCTACCGTGCTATCTTATCTAATATAAAAACTGGATCCGAACTGGCAAAGCTGGATGCCGGGGTGGAATTCTCATCTACTTGACTTTTGCAAGTTGCCCTCTTCCATGTTGAGCTAACAAGAAGGACCGGAGCTCATAGCCCTACCTAATGCCAAAGAATGGAATTGAATCTCGCGAACCCTTATTTATTCTCCTCGAAGGCTGGTCAAGTCTCATCCCCAATCTCTCTATAAAAAGAAAAGGAAAAGCCCATCCATGTAAAGTAATGTCAGCGAGATCCTCTGATCAGCCAATCTTGCCACCATTGCATTGGGAGCCGGTGCCCCTGTCGAAGCACTTTCACATTTTGTGTGAACCAAAGTCGTCTTTGGCAGGAAAGAAGGATTTCGTCGCATCTACGGAATCTCGTGATACAGAAACTGTTGACTTGCCTTCCGTAGTTTAGGGCACTCGTTGTCTACAGGAAAACCTCGTTTGTCACTCCTTTTCAGGGATGAGCATCGAATCCACAACTAGCATTTTGGTTCAGAACAGCCGTGCTCAGAACGAAAGAAATCTGCCTTGCCCCTCCCGATCATTCATTAGCTGTTCTAGTTCGGCCTGTTTTCCATCAATGAAGTTTTTTCGTATATTCGTATATAAACAAGTCTACTGTTGCAAGGAAAGGAACCCCCGACGATGTAATAGAATCCCCCGGGCTCCGAATCAAAGGTGGCACTACGTCGGTAAAAGAAATAGCGTTTTGAGTATCAATCACCCTCCTTGCCTCTGACTAGCCCACTTCCAAGCCCATTCAATTGGCCCTGACCTCCATTCCGGCTTGGTCCACTGTTGAAAGAAAGGAGTTGCTGTTATCAAGTGAATGGCCCTGAGAAGAATCGGGGTGAACAGGCTCCCGTCGCTTGTTCCGTTGCGGTATCTCAGAAGCAGTAAGGAAGGGACGCGCGAACCCCATCCATCCTGACGATGTGTATCATCATGCCATGTTCAAATATGAAAAGACAGAGTGGAGTTGTTTGACTCTAGCTCCGCCTAAGCATTTTCTTGGTATTGGAGTTTGATTGCTCGTTAGCGCATACAGCTATTAGGAAGAGGCAGGCTTATTGGAATTGGATGATCGGTAGAGGCAGCAACAAGGCATATTTCGCTCAGAGACAACTTTGTCTAAAGGAAAAGTGAGATTTCTACTGATTCGAATGTCTCCTGTCACATCACAGCGGTTGAACGTCGATTGAGATTAGCAATTAAATGTAGTGGATTGATCGGGAATCTATCCATATATCTCGGTAATTGAAATATAAATTGGTATAAGTAAGAGGAGAAGGAAAGGGTAGGAGTTCCTGCCGGTGCAATATCCTAGTAGGGGAAGGGATAGAAGACTGGTCGTCTAGAATCAGCTGTGGGAAGAGAAGTTGGATCTCTCTGATGAGTTCTGCAGTTCTGTCTCTCCGAGGGGCAGGAGACGAAAAAAGCAAAGTTGTCTCTGCATATACGGAGGGGTTGTCAAATAGAAGAAAGACGTAGTAGAGGCTTAGATTCACCGCTAAGGGAGACCTCGGGTCTTCAGGCGTAGGCTTTTTTCCAGCCATTGAGCTCGGGAATCAAAAGCCATGAATGATCGTCGAACTGCAACTACTGTGCTGTGCCCCACCTGACAAGAGCTATACCCGTACGTACAAAGCTGGGTGCCTCTACTATAAAAGCTAGGAAAGAAGAGCTTTCCTAAAAGACAAGCAAGCAAGCGCAAGAATCAAAGCATCCAATTTCCTATTTTTTTAGAAAAAGCCAATACGCGGCTACTCTTATTCCCGGTCCCGGATGTTGATGATTGCTATTTCTGCTCCTGCTGGTGTACCTGGTCAAGCTAAAAAGAAGAGTAAATATTCTATTGCCGGAAGAGATACAGTTGCTGCTTGCTAATAGAACTATTCGGGCTTGCTTTCCCGATTTCGATTGACTCTTTTTATTCAACATAGGAGACGAGCTCACCGGAAGAGAGATAAGGTTGCTGTTTCTATAATAAGATAATCAATCAGTTGCAGCACAAGTTGCGCGGTAAACTTCAGTCTAACTACAGTTCCTGCGCCAGAAGCTACAGCTATCTTTCAATTCAAAGCTGCTACATCTGCTCTGAACATTCGTACAGTTGTACTAACTTTTAGTTATAAAAAAACCTGCTTCTTTTTCTTTATCGTATTGGTTGGGGATGGGGAGATGATTGTGCTGATTCCTCAGCTTCGATTCCTTTCAATTTCAAGAGAAGAGACGACATCTCATAGTTGACTGCTTTCGAAAAGCGAAAAGCCAATGTAGTCGCTTCTAGGTCAGAAAGTAGGGCAATGGTCTCTGCGTTAGTCCAGGGAGGTTGTGGCTTTCCACCATTCCCCTGACTCAAAAGCTTCTTTCGAGGAAGCCCATCGATTCACTTAATGGAGATGGCTAAAGGAAGCAGGTTCGTTCAAACATGGCTTTAAGGAAAGCAAAGCTAAGAAAGAAGGTAAAGAAGTAATGACAGGAAAGAAAGCCAAGGATGAACACGACGAGGTCTTTATTTCAATGAAACCAGAAAGTTAGGGAACACGAAGAACAACAACACTCAAGCCCCCTTATATATATATATACAGGTAAGGGTAAGGGAAAAGGCCTTACTAATAGATAAGGGTTTTGACTTCATTATTATTATTTGTATTGTTCAGTGGTATTAGGTTGCTTTGCCCCTTTCTTAGTATTAGCTTAGAAAGGTTAAGTAAAGTGAAGCTTTCGAGCCCCAACTCACATTGCTCCCATGGCTTTCTTGGTCGGACCAACCCAACCATCTGCAACATCTGATGTCTCCAGTGAAGGTTCTTCCTCCATTCCCGCTATTTTTATATCTGCTAGCCAAAACCTGCTTGCTGCTGCCAACAATTCAGGTGCCTCTAAAAAATAAAAAGAGGTTGTTTACCCTTGATACTGCTGCCTCAAGCTACTGGTTAAAAAGCTGCTCTTGATTCGATCGAAGAATAGAAAGGTAACCCATTCTTTCATACTGCTGATAAGACTCCTCTTCGCATTACTCATATTGGATCAGTTACCTCTTTATTATTCTCCTCTAACATTTTTACCGCTTTCTCTTCTCCCCAAGCTGATGATCTTGCTGGAATTGGAGCTTACGTTAGAAGACAAGATGTTAGAAGGTGAAGCTCTTGGACTTGAGGTTTATGCCTTGTTATCAAACCATATTGCCGGGCTAAGGGAAACTTAGTTCCTTTATATCTCTATCTATCCAATTCTATCTCTCTTGGGAAGCGATTGTGCCGAACAAGGACCAACTAACTCGCGGATGGATTAACCATCTTCTTTCCGGTCCGCTTTATTCCCTTACAAATTCCAATTTTTCGATAATGGCGAAACTAGAAGGAAAGGATTTACTCTTCCATTTACTAGGTGTAGACGAAGCCGAGACTTCTCTAAGATCCGATTCGATGGTAGTTGTTAACTTGCTCTTCTATTGTTCTTAGAACACTCTTTTGATGAACTTGATTACTGAAGCTTACTATTCTTAATCTATCTTATTAGTTTTAGACTGGTTCTTGCTACTGCTTTTCCTTTCTAACGGAAGCTCACTAGATTGATATTGCCTTTCTTTACCTTCAATGAAATGAATGAGACCGTAAGCGTGCTACCAACCCTTTTTCCTCTTGCTTCCTTGGCTCACTGCTTTCTTGGGTGATTCTCTTCTCTTACGAAAGAACTGATTCAATAGCAGCAAATTCTGTAACAACCGAGTCTGTAACAGTGCCCTGAATGTGCAGCTTATTCTTTCACAACTCATACTCCACCACCGCTTATTCCACATCACCGGGAAAGGAGGAAAGGCTAAGAGCAGATTCTCGAACAAGCGATGCCATACTTCACCTTCACTAATGGAGTCTATTGGGCTGGTTCTATAGACTCTGTTTAAGTCTTAGGCTAGCGACTTCTAAGCCTTTTATACTATGCTTTGCTTTCTTCTCTTATTGAAAAAAAGAGCTCCTTCTGCTATCTTTTCCCTTTGAATTAACTATTCGAAAAAGCTCTTTCGGAATAGTTAATTCAAAGGGAAAAGATAGCAGAAGGAGCTCTTTTTTTCAATAAGAGAAGAAAGCAAAGCATAGTATAAAAGGCTTAGAAGTCGCTAGCCTAAGACTTAAACAGAGTCTATAGAACCAGCCCAATAGACTCCATTAGTGAAGGTGAAGTATGGCATCGCTTGTTCGAGAATCTGCTCTTAGCCTTTCCTCCTTTCCCGGTGATGTGGAATAAGCGGTGGTGGAGTATGAGTTGTGAAAGAATAAGCTGCACATTCAGGGCACTGTTACAGACTCGGTTGTTACAGAATTTGCTGCTATTGAATCAGTTCTTTCGTAAGAGAAGAGAATCACCCAAGAAAGCAGTGAGCCAAGGAAGCAAGAGGAAAAAGGGTTGGTAGCACGCTTACGGTCTCATTCATTTCATTGAAGGTAAAGAAAGGCAATATCAATCTAGTGAGCTTCCGTTAGAAAGGAAAAGCAGTAGCAAGAACCAGTCTAAAACTAATAAGATAGATTAAGAATAGTAAGCTTCAGTAATCAAGTTCATCAAAAGAGTGTTCTAAGAACAATAGAAGAGCAAGTTAACAACTACCATCGAATCGGATCTTAGAGAAGTCTCGGCTTCGTCTACACCTAGTAAATGGAAGAGTAAATCCTTTCCTTCTAGTTTCGCCATTATCGAAAAATTGGAATTTGTAAGGGAATAAAGCGGACCGGAAAGAAGATGGTTAATCCATCCGCGAGTTAGTTGGTCCTTGTTCGGCACAATCGCTTCCCAAGAGAGATAGAATTGGATAGATAGAGATATAAAGGAACTAAGTTTCCCTTAGCCCGGCAATATGGTTTGATAACAAGGCATAAACCTCAAGTCCAAGAGCTTCACCTTCTAACATCTTGTCTTCTAACGTAAGCTCCAATTCCAGCAAGATCATCAGCTTGGGGAGAAGAGAAAGCGGTAAAAATGTTAGAGGAGAATAATAAAGAGGTAACTGATCCAATATGAGTAATGCGAAGAGGAGTCTTATCAGCAGTATGAAAGAATGGGTTACCTTTCTATTCTTCGATCGAATCAAGAGCAGCTTTTTAACCAGTAGCTTGAGGCAGCAGTATCAAGGGTAAACAACCTCTTTTTATTTTTTAGAGGCACCTGAATTGTTGGCAGCAGCAAGCAGGTTTTGGCTAGCAGATATAAAAATAGCGGGAATGGAGGAAGAACCTTCACTGGAGACATCAGATGTTGCAGATGGTTGGGTTGGTCCGACCAAGAAAGCCATGGGAGCAATGTGAGTTGGGGCTCGAAAGCTTCACTTTACTTAACCTTTCTAAGCTAATACTAAGAAAGGGGCAAAGCAACCTAATACCACTGAACAATACAAATAATAATAATGAAGTCAAAACCCTTATCTATTAGTAAGGCCTTTTCCCTTACCCTTACCTGTATATATATATATAAGGGGGCTTGAGTGTTGTTGTTCTTCGTGTTCCCTAACTTTCTGGTTTCATTGAAATAAAGACCTCGTCGTGTTCATCCTTGGCTTTCTTTCCTGTCATTACTTCTTTACCTTCTTTCTTAGCTTTGCTTTCCTTAAAGCCATGTTTGAACGAACCTGCTTCCTTTAGCCATCTCCATTAAGTGAATCGATGGGCTTCCTCGAAAGAAGCTTTTGAGTCAGGGGAATGGTGGAAAGCCACAACCTCCCTGGACTAACGCAGAGACCATTGCCCTACTTTCTGACCTAGAAGCGACTACATTGGCTTTTCGCTTTTCGAAAGCAGTCAACTATGAGATGTCGTCTCTTCTCTTGAAATTGAAAGGAATCGAAGCTGAGGAATCAGCACAATCATCTCCCCATCCCCAACCAATACGATAAAGAAAAAGAAGCAGGTTTTTTTATAACTAAAAGTTAGTACAACTGTACGAATGTTCAGAGCAGATGTAGCAGCTTTGAATTGAAAGATAGCTGTAGCTTCTGGCGCAGGAACTGTAGTTAGACTGAAGTTTACCGCGCAACTTGTGCTGCAACTGATTGATTATCTTATTATAGAAACAGCAACCTTATCTCTCTTCCGGTGAGCTCGTCTCCTATGTTGAATAAAAAGAGTCAATCGAAATCGGGAAAGCAAGCCCGAATAGTTCTATTAGCAAGCAGCAACTGTATCTCTTCCGGCAATAGAATATTTACTCTTCTTTTTAGCTTGACCAGGTACACCAGCAGGAGCAGAAATAGCAATCATCAACATCCGGGACCGGGAATAAGAGTAGCCGCGTATTGGCTTTTTCTAAAAAAATAGGAAATTGGATGCTTTGATTCTTGCGCTTGCTTGCTTGTCTTTTAGGAAAGCTCTTCTTTCCTAGCTTTTATAGTAGAGGCACCCAGCTTTGTACGTACGGGTATAGCTCTTGTCAGGTGGGGCACAGCACAGTAGTTGCAGTTCGACGATCATTCATGGCTTTTGATTCCCGAGCTCAATGGCTGGAAAAAAGCCTACGCCTGAAGACCCGAGGTCTCCCTTAGCGGTGAATCTAAGCCTCTACTACGTCTTTCTTCTATTTGACAACCCCTCCGTATATGCAGAGACAACTTTGCTTTTTTCGTCTCCTGCCCCTCGGAGAGACAGAACTGCAGAACTCATCAGAGAGATCCAACTTCTCTTCCCACAGCTGATTCTAGACGACCAGTCTTCTATCCCTTCCCCTACTAGGATATTGCACCGGCAGGAACTCCTACCCTTTCCTTCTCCTCTTACTTATACCAATTTATATTTCAATTACCGAGATATATGGATAGATTCCCGATCAATCCACTACATTTAATTGCTAATCTCAATCGACGTTCAACCGCTGTGATGTGACAGGAGACATTCGAATCAGTAGAAATCTCACTTTTCCTTTAGACAAAGTTGTCTCTGAGCGAAATATGCCTTGTTGCTGCCTCTACCGATCATCCAATTCCAATAAGCCTGCCTCTTCCTAATAGCTGTATGCGCTAACGAGCAATCAAACTCCAATACCAAGAAAATGCTTAGGCGGAGCTAGAGTCAAACAACTCCACTCTGTCTTTTCATATTTGAACATGGCATGATGATACACATCGTCAGGATGGATGGGGTTCGCGCGTCCCTTCCTTACTGCTTCTGAGATACCGCAACGGAACAAGCGACGGGAGCCTGTTCACCCCGATTCTTCTCAGGGCCATTCACTTGATAACAGCAACTCCTTTCTTTCAACAGTGGACCAAGCCGGAATGGAGGTCAGGGCCAATTGAATGGGCTTGGAAGTGGGCTAGTCAGAGGCAAGGAGGGTGATTGATACTCAAAACGCTATTTCTTTTACCGACGTAGTGCCACCTTTGATTCGGAGCCCGGGGGATTCTATTACATCGTCGGGGGTTCCTTTCCTTGCAACAGTAGACTTGTTTATATACGAATATACGAAAAAACTTCATTGATGGAAAACAGGCCGAACTAGAACAGCTAATGAATGATCGGGAGGGGCAAGGCAGATTTCTTTCGTTCTGAGCACGGCTGTTCTGAACCAAAATGCTAGTTGTGGATTCGATGCTCATCCCTGAAAAGGAGTGACAAACGAGGTTTTCCTGTAGACAACGAGTGCCCTAAACTACGGAAGGCAAGTCAACAGTTTCTGTATCACGAGATTCCGTAGATGCGACGAAATCCTTCTTTCCTGCCAAAGACGACTTTGGTTCACACAAAATGTGAAAGTGCTTCGACAGGGGCACCGGCTCCCAATGCAATGGTGGCAAGATTGGCTGATCAGAGGATCTCGCTGACATTACTTTACATGGATGGGCTTTTCCTTTTCTTTTTATAGAGAGATTGGGGATGAGACTTGACCAGCCTTCGAGGAGAATAAATAAGGGTTCGCGAGATTCAATTCCATTCTTTGGCATTAGGTAGGGCTATGAGCTCCGGTCCTTCTTGTTAGCTCAACATGGAAGAGGGCAACTTGCAAAAGTCAAGTAGATGAGAATTCCACCCCGGCATCCAGCTTTGCCAGTTCGGATCCAGTTTTTATATTAGATAAGATAGCACGGTAGGATTCGTTTTCATTCCTAAGGACCGAGTCTTGCAAGTATGCCTGTCTGTCCGCTCGAGATAAAGCTTCCCCTTTCTTTCAACTGATGAATAAGGAGCAGCTCCTCTGAGTACGCCTGTTAAAAAGAGTCGAACCTACGACCTGCTTGAAGAGCCCGTTTAGCCCCAATTCATGACTAGAAAAAGGGCATTCCACCCACTAAGACCGGGAAGTGAAGATTAGTGACCACAAAGCCTATCTGCTGGTCCTTTTTATGATTGAATGCGAAACAAAAGTACCCAATAGTTGTACCTGATGGATGAGACGAACCTTTGGATCAAAAAAAGATGTCAATTATTCCACGTCCGCGTTGTTCGTCTTTCGAAACTAAAGGGATACACATGATAGGCAATTTCTTTGTCCAGCCGAATTCTGACTCAATCTTCCATTTTGACAGTTCTTTCGAGAATGTTTGATAACCCAATGAGGACTGAGGACCCTCTTTTCTTTGATACTCATAGCTAAGGTGGCGAGAAGCTTCTATGGAATTTTTCAGAAGTTGTACTCACCTTGACCTTTTTAACAGAGCAAAAACGAAAGACCCATCTCTATCGAAAAAGTGCTGCTACGGGAACTGTGCTATGCTTAGAATACGAATAGAAGCGAGAAGAGAAGTTTGAGGCACGTTACACTCATTACGCTCGTTACGAAAGAAAGCTACTCCAACAGCGGGCTCTGGTTTATAGGGCATTCCAACTTGATTAATATAACTCAAATAACCGGGAGGGGCTTAGCTTTGAACTGCTACTCAAACTGGATCAATGGATTTCCTAACGAGGGGAGGTATAGGGAAAAAATAGACTCGCTCCTTACTTCTTTGCCTAAAAAAATCCCTACTTCCAAAAGATTTTTCTTTTTTCTTTTGAAGACTAGCTTGTTTCCACTTGATGTTCTTACCTTAGGACGCACAGAAAGAGACAGATTTCAATTGAGAATTTCCTTCACTCAGATCTAGCTATCTTCAAAGTTTTCTCACTTTACATATTGCATTGAAATGGAAACTGGATAGATGAAACTTCAACTGAAACAAGAACTGAAACTCTAACTCAATCTCAAACCTCATATAGGGCGAAGGAAGAGCAACAAAAGAAATTTAAAAACTCGACTTCATATGCAAAAGGGATGAAAAAGATAGAGAGTGAGTCCTCTCAGGTCAATCTCGTGTACCCATCCCATATCCAACACTTAGCCCTATTGTAAGGTCTTATCCAAGCCTTAGCCAGAGCAATAGAACAAGACTGGCACTGGAATATCAACAAGAATAAGTCATTACGGGTAAAGGAACTGCCGGAACCGGGACTGTTGGAAAGGAAAGTGTTTCCAAAACTTCCCTGCCTTTGCTCGATTCTTAGTATGGTTCCCTCCTTGCCAGCTGGATAAAAAAAGAGAAAGATAAAGGATGAAACAAAAGGGGTTTCGAAATAGAACCTAGGGAAAACTCCTCTTTCTGGATGGTTTGAAACTGGCCCGGAGAGCCCACGCGCTGACGGGCTAAAGGCTAAAGCAGGAAGGCAGCAGCAAAGGCGGAATAAAAAGCAGAAGCATTCGCTGGCTGAGAACTACCCAACTCAATGGGCTTTTTTATCAAAATGCAAGAGAAACCCTTTTTTTATAAAACTCAAAAGGTCTACCCTAGCATTGAAATGAAGCTTGCTTACCTTCTTGCTTAAGGTCAGGAGGGACTGCCCTTAGGCTTAGCAAGAAACTAGCTGGAAGTAGGATCAAGATGTGAGGAAAGACAACCTTTTAGAAATGTGAGAAAGATATTATCGATTTATCTAGCCCTACCAAACAATCTTTTCGTTAGCCTATAGCCAGCCTTACTTAGACCTGGGGCAACTACGGCTTATCCATCTAAAGACATATCCATAGGTAAGTTTTTGGCTGGATCGCTTCCTAGCTTACTTAAGTACATTTCATTTCCATCTCCATACCAATGCTTTCTAAAACATATCTATTTTGCCTTCTCCACATAAGAGTCTCCCTCGTATGTCTATCGAATGGAAGCACTTGCGACTGGCCGGGAAATGCTTGGAAGTATAGGACTAGAATTGGCTGAATACTCTTATCTTACTCTACCTGGAAGTCAAACGAAAAGAAAAAAAACCCATAAAAAGTATCTACTGACATGTAATAAGGGGCACGCCTACTCTGGTGAATGATCCTATGAGCTAAAGGCACTATCTAGTCTGGCTTTCTCACTAGCCTTAGAACCTCTGCTTTTCTTTGCCCTATAATCTAACTGATTTTCTCACTCAAAAGGCACTGCAACATCCACTTGAAACTTTCTTGCTATGCAACAGGGGATGAGAATATAGCTACTTTGTACAAAACAGGAGATTCCCCTTTTTTTGCTATTGGGGAGAGGCTTATTGAATTGGACACTATCCAAAAAAGTTTGACTTGCCTTGCAAAAAATGCTTCTTCCGTGTCTGGAGAAAGAAAATAGCTTGAACACTTTCCTGCTGGATTTTCATTTGAGTACTAAAGTGCTGGGAACAGAGAGCAAAGGACTCGCCCAGAAGAGAAGAAACTTCCCTTAGGGGATCTATGCCCTCAATGCGTTTTCATGCTTTCGTGGGATATCGAATGGCTGGGTAAAGAGAAAAAGAAAACAAGTTAGAAATTTTTTTTGATTCTATGGCAGCAATAGATGCTTAGCAGTAGGCTATCTTTCTTGATTCCGCGTGAAATAGGGGATTTGAGTCTGTGTGTGATGGGCTCCCAGTCTGGTTCATTTTACTACCCAGAATAGCGAGGCTAATGATAAGATTTTTAGTCTAAGTAGATTGATTTATTCCCTACCTAAAATAGGGTTCCAGTTCCCTTCCCTCCGGTCCTTGTCACCTCCCAAAAGGTCTCCGAGGGTTAGGTCCAAGGAACGAAGTACTCCTACGATAGGTTACGGTTCGATGGTTTTGACGGTAGAGGGAAGGGAAGAAGCACAGATTCTGTCTGATAATTTCTTTCTTCAGCGACTGCCATACACGAGCTTATAGACGACCAAGGCGAAGTTACTCGAGTAACTACTACCATCTCCAGCATGATTCAGTCATCTTATCAGGACCTCTTAACTTCGCAAGGATGTCAGCTCAACGAGGAACTTATGGTTTTACTCCCTCGGCTTGTTACACAAGAGCAAAACGAGCAGCTGATAAGCACACCCACTATTGATGAGGTTAAGGACGCGGTCTTCGGACTATCCGAAGAAAGTGCTCCGGGACCAGACGGTTGGGTACTTCTTTACCACCTGCTGGGATATCGTTTCTACTGACATATACAATGCTATTCTTTCATTCTTCAGCAGCTCTTCACTACCAAGGGCATACACTTCATCCTTCCTCTCATACCTAAGAAGAACAATGCTTCCACAACAAAGATTACAAACCCATAAGCCTATGCAATTTCATCTACAAGATTATTGCGCGGCTTCTCAACACAAGGCTGAGTTCCATCCTACCTCTGATCTTCTCGAATGATCTGACATGACACCCTTCTCTTTTTTTTTGAAGCCTTTATTGATCATCCTATCTACACTACTACTGCTTTCCTATTTAGTTCTTAGTCATTCGATCTTTGTTTCAAGTCTTTATCCTTCCCAGAACCCTCGTTCATTTGCACAATCCTTTTCCTGTCGTCCCACATACACCCTTTAAAGTGGATATGGACATCATTCATATGATGAGTTCCTTCTCCCTGTCTGAGGAGGAAACTGGTTTAGTGGAAGTCTGTGATACAGATATCACTGATGGTATTCATGAATGTGAGAACGGTCTGTATGGCAAGATTTTTTCAGATCGAGATATCAATATCAATATCAAAGGCCTGAAAAGTGCAATGATGCATGCGTAGGGAGAAATCTCAAGATCATTAAGTTGGGTAAGCGTTTATTCCACTTCTTTTTCGCAAATGACAAAGATCTGGAGAGAGCTTTATACAATGGTCCTTGGTCTTATGAAAATCATCCTTCTCATCTTCTTTCAATGGTCAAAGGATTTGAAGCTATAAGGTCTCTCCTTTTCGAGTCTATTTTTCCGCGTAAGTTAACATATTGAAGCCAGTCAGAAGGACAGTCAGAATCAAGGAAGGTAAGGACATCAGATTTGCGATGCTAAAATATGAGAGATTGCCTAATCTCTGTTATGCATGTGGCTGTATGGGGCATATTGCGAAATCTTGCTCTAAGATCATTGCACATGACAAAGGCGAGAAAAAGGAGTTCCAATAAGGTCCGTGGTTGAGACCATGTATGAAAAATGCAGAATCATCATCAGACGTAGGCGATCGGATCCTTCATCGGAGTTTGCATTACCAGCTAGGGAGGAAGATGAGAAGTTGGGCGGGATCGGAAATTCAAATTTCCGTGAGGGGAACTGATTGACCCGAGAATCCGTAACGCATCCGCTGAGAAAGGAAAGATGATGGAAAAAAGTAAGGAAATTTCCCCTAATCCTGCAAATTCCATGAGAATGGATTGGGGGAGAAGTGAGGAAGAGATCCCTAGTCCAGCGGAGAAGAAAATACGCAATCCATAGAAAAGAAAGTCCACACAGGGAAATATTGGTGAGCTGGCTCCAATCCAAATGGGCCCAACCGACAGCCCTATTCTCGAATCAGGCCTGCTTTTTGATCTTTTAGAGTTGAAGGCTCATCAAAGCACCCAAACTATAAGCCCGCTTCCAAGTCTAAGAAAGGAAAGGCCCAATTCCCTCTGCAGACTAAGGTTGATACAAAAGAGAACTTGGCCCAGTCTCAACATTCAACTCCCCCCTTAAAAGCCTTCCTCTCGTTTAAAGAAAGCCCTCTATGTGAGCTAGACAGCGAGTCAGCATTCGTCCAACTATTTAGGTCCATGATCTTTCGTCCTGGTCTCTAGATGAGAGGATTCCTTTCCACCGACACCTGATCTCCTTGGCTCAGACAACCACACGATGGAAGAAAGGTTTTTTGAAAGATTTATATATGTTCATAACCGGACTTCCTGCTAGCACGCCCCACTCCTAATTGCATAAGAAATCGAACCCGAAACAAAGACTGTGGAGGTCTTTCAGAACCTGCTTGTCCGCTAGCCAGTAAGTGCTTGGCCCTGGGCATTATTGATTAAGTGAGAGAGTACTCCGACTTTCGCTCTCCCATCAGTGTGACTAAACTCATCTCCGTTTGCTACTCGCCTGGCCTTAGCCTCTGATCTTTCATCCGTGCCTTCTTTATTTTTTTCTTCATGTCGTATGTTTCAT
This sequence comes from Ananas comosus, assembly GCF_001540865.1. Taxonomy (NCBI): domain Eukaryota; kingdom Viridiplantae; phylum Streptophyta; class Magnoliopsida; order Poales; family Bromeliaceae; genus Ananas; species Ananas comosus. Next base: position 3,306 of record NW_017891415.1, on the reverse strand, counting down.
TTATCGATTAACCACTGCAGGGTCATGTTTTCATGTTTTTGGCTAGCTTCTTCAGCATGTTAGGTGCCATCTTCAAGTACAATTCAAACTTCAAATTCAAGTCGCTGGCCTTGGCCAGGGCTAGGATCAATCCCAAATGCAACTCTGGAGAGTCTTGTTCCCGATCCATCTTCTCAGGAGCCATATTCAACTCCAAGTACAGTACCAGAACCAAGTCTAGTTATAGGTCCAATTGTGGTTCCATCACATCTTGTGCTGTCTTCAATTCCTAATCCAAAACATTACTTGGGCCAAGTTAGGTTCCAAGTCCAAGTTCATGGCCAAGGCCAAGTTTGATTTCTACACCAACCCACTCAAGCATAAAGAGTAAAGCAAGAACTAGCAGCCTCCAGTGGCCCCTTAGCAGCCAAAACCTTCTCATATTGGCCACATAACTAAAGTCAAATTGGGAATTTCTTTTCACAGTCTGCCAAGTGAGCTAGTCAAGTGCCTTTAATTGAAAGCAAGAGTTAAGTGGTCACGAGCACAAGGCTAAACTACAAGAGTGAAAATTTGGTCAGAAGGTGGCGAGAAAACCACTTAGCGGCAATGGTCTGACTCTGATTTGTTCCATGCATGAATGAAGATACTTTTTGCATCTAAAGGGAAAAATATCATGTCGTGCACCTTCATGCTATTGAGGAGAAAAAGAAAGCTAAAGGGAAGAATCCGCAGGACTTCTGAATTCGAATAACTAAAGTGAAAGAGGATCTCATGAAATGTGTCAACCATGTTTGTTAAAATCCCGATTCGATCCTACCATTTTACAATCCAAAAGTACTAGATAGATTCCAATCTCATAAAAATCCTTAATAAATATATTATTATATATATATATATTTATTAATATATTTATTTATATATAAGGAATCTTGGGCCCTTTCTTTTTTTCACCCCGTTTGCGTAAATTATATTACACGTTAGCATCCGTAAACAAGATCTGTGAATACCTCGCCCATGTTTCACTTATACGTGAACCAGCCTTGGTTATACGTAAACAATGTGGCTGAAAGCGCAAACACTCTCGCCTAAACCCGTAAACTATATGGTCTCAGCGAGTCTTTTGTATAGCTTTTCTGGTAAACCATTTCCTCAACGTAAACATCCTTGGACAAAACTCAAACATGGTGATGACCAATTTCCTTATGAATATATGCCACTCCTTCCTCACGCCTAGATTTAGAAACTACTCTTCATCTACAATCGGTGGGTAATAGAAAAGATGATAAATATCCTCATCTCAAGACATTAGAAGAAGGCGGACTGGAATCAAATAATTGAATTGGCTTCCACTCACAAAGAAAACTTCTTTGGGGAGAAATAAGCGAAGAGGGTGCGAAGACTAGTAAGAAATCGCGTAATAAAACAAAAGTAGAGGAAACTTGCTTATTAGGCAACAAGATCCAGAGAAATAAGCAGAAAGAAAGAAACATTCATACACACGATAGCACGGGCACCTTCTACAGAAGGACTATACGTCTTTATCATAACTCTTTCTCATGCATAAATTTCACGTACTGAAGTGAAGTTGGGGGAGAAAGAAAAGTCATCCACAAGAGTAGAATAGGGCGAATCTTCTCTCTCCATCTTTGATGATGGTAACAAATAACTGGAAATCATTAGTAATTAACTTTTATGGAATTGTTATGTCAAAAGACATTTCAAGACCATTAGATAAGAACACATAGAAGATCATTCTACGACGGTCGCTCAAATTAAAGGCAAGAAAAAAAAAAAAAGACTTACGTAAAAAAAGAAGAACATTTTTTTACTATAAAACCAAGATTAGACAAGCGCAAAATAGCTCTCTAAAAAAGGACTCTTGTCCATTAATAATCTATTGGATATCATAGTACATTAAATGATAAGATATAACAGTAGAGTGTTTATGTATTATAAAGATTTAGGATATGTTTTATTCCCTGTCATTCTTTGACTGAAGAAAGAGACTAGTAAGTGCTATCACTTGTCCTATTGCATAGCATCTACCTTCCAGAGCTAGCTTTACACAGACTGACTTCAATGCCTTGACTGACTTTCACTATGCATTCATTCGTGCACTATCTAAGATCCGCTTCTCTTGTGACAGAGGGATAGAGTCCAGTCCAGAAAGTCTTTTATTTTCCGGTAAGTTAAAGCAAAGGAGACAGGGAACGATAGATGCAGGAGACCCCCTCACATCTCGTATGGACGTGACCCTCGCCTCTATGCATATGTGTAATAAGTGCAAAACCATCTACAAAAGTTTGGCTACTTGAAGTTTGAATTCCATCCAACCTCAATCAATCCCCAAAGCTAGAAGAAAGCCGAGACTACAACAAATACTTATTTATAAGTACTCAAAGACTCCACAGCAAGGCAATTTCAATCAGTATAGAAAATCTGTGAGACAAGTCCCCTAACGGGTCCTTCCTTTCTTCTTGCTTGTCAATAATGATGAATCATGAAATGGACCAAGCCTGGTAGCTTTTCCACCTTCTTGCGTCAAAGTACCTGGTTTAAATTTAGCAAGTTATCTGAATCTTTATTCATAGAAGTAATTCTTGATTGCAATCTTCAAGATTTTGCTTTCTATGCGAAGAAGTGATGAAACTAAAAGAGGGAATTCTCTAATCCCATCATAAATCTCCAGCTTTCTCTGTATTTATCCAGTTCAGAGCAGTTAAGTTCAGAAGAGCTTTAAGAGATTTTGTTTGTGTTAAGTTAGTTCTTTAGGATGAGTGGATGGAACAGCTTGTGTGATACAACTGAGGCAAGTCTTTGAATCAGACTCGAGAATAAGATGACGATACCCCAGGTCCCAGGCCATGGACAATCCATGATAGATGGCCCCAAATTCAGCAGCAAAATTTTGAGTTATGCCAAGATTATTCACAAAGCCCATGATCCATTCACCATTGCAATTTCTCAAAACCCCTACCGCAGCCGCCGGGCCTGGGTTTCCCTTTGAACACCCATCTACAAACACTTTTTTAAAAGGATGGATTGGAGCAACCCATCGTATATATTTAACCTCCTTTTTAGTCGTCTCCACAGGCTTGTCCAAATATTGATTTCCCTGGCTTTACCCAAAATGATACACGGTTTACTGAGCCTCGAAAACAGAGGGTTATGTAAAGCTTTATTAGGCCAGGCCCTAAGTTGGTGGACGGTAACTGCAAACAAAATAGACCAAAACATTTGCTGGTGTTTGCCAATATCCGAGCCCTGAAGATTCTTGTGCAACCAAGTAAAAAGAGGGGAGGCAGTAGAGTCTGACCAGTGCAC
>NW_017891414.1:0-18375 GCF_001540865.1 Ananas comosus | reverse complement strand
GGGGTCGAAACTGAAATGTTAAAATTTCAGTGGACTTGTTAAGTGAAAACGAACAAGCCTGTCAAATTGGAGCTCAATTGGACATTCAGAAGGGCCTGCGAAAGGTACCTAATCCATGTGACTAAACGGATAAGTCGAAGGGCATTTTGGTAATTGGCACCTAGCTTAGTGGTTTTCCACTAATTCTCCCTGAGGGACTCAGCCATCCTTATCCCCTCCCTTCTCATTCCATACGTAGAGAGAGAGAGAAGGAGAAGAGAAGGAGAAAAGAGAAGAAAAAGAAGAAAGAGAAGGAGAAGTAGATGGAGAAAAAGAAAGGTGAGAATCTCTATCTCTCCCTCTCTCCCTGCTACAACTGAGATCAGCACCTGGAGCAGCAGCAGCTCAGCCAGCTGCTCAGCAGCAGCAACAAGCTGCTGCTGCAGCAGCAGCCAGCAGCAGCAGCAAGCTGCTGCAGCAGCAGCAGCTCAGCCCAGCTGCTGGAGTAGCAGCAGCAGCAAGCAGCATCAGCAGCTGCAGCTTAGCAGCAGCAAGCAGCATCAGCAGCAGCAGCAGCAGCTCAACCAGCTGCTGCCAGCAGCAGCATGCGCCAGCAGTGAGCAGCAGCCAGCAGCTTGGCTGCAGCAGCAGCAGCAGTCTGGCAGCAACAGCAGCAGCAGCAAAAGCTGCTGTCCTGCAGGGAAACAAAGGAAAGAAAGAAAAAAAAAGAAAGAAGGAAAGAAAAGAAAGAGAAGAAAGGAAAGAAAGAAAGGAAAGAAAGAAAGAACGAGTTGAAAGAACTCGATGTAATTGTGAAATTGCAATTGCATTGAAAGTCGAAATTGCATTAAAGAAAGTGAAATTGCATTGAAATGGGTTTGTATTGAAAAGTGACCCCAATAATGCACTTTTGCAGGATAGAAGCCCTGACATGAAATTGACCGCGTAGAAACCTAATTGAGGGTAAAAGAAACGCGCTGGCGAAGTCGGTTCGGCAATCTGTCGCTCCTACGCGAAGATATCGCCAAAAGAATATTTTCGGCATCGATAGTCGCGAGCGCGGGTCGCGGTTCTCGGAAAAGTGCGAGAAGTGGATTTCTCTCATTCCAGTGCCAAAGAAAGGTGGGTTGTGCTTTACCGAAGTGATTAGGTCACTTCCATGCCAAAGTAAATCATTGTTTCATTTGACGCATATATATGAATATGATTGTCGACCTCTGAACATGAATGCTAAATGCTTATGAGTAGGCATATGAATGCGTGAATTGTGACTGCTGGAAACATAAGAATTCATATATATGAATGTGAATCCCATGCTAGGTGATGTACCAATCAGGTAATGAACAAACTAGAGGCATGTGAATATATTGAAGATCGTGTTAAAGACATATAATTGTCAATACATATAATCGTGTTAAATACACATACTTGTCGATATATGAACGTGAAAGTTTGATGCATAGTGATGTGCAATTCATATGATCGAATAAGTTGAATATAAAATGTGAAAATATATGCTAAAGCCTACATACTATATGAATGTCGCTATATGCTAAAGCCTACATAGATGCCAAGGGCAAATAAGTTGAATGTGAAATGTGAATTTATGGTATGTAAACTATGAACTTCATGTGAAATCCCTAAGAATTGGGTATAAATCGACACCTCCAATTGAGTAGAAATCTGGACGGTAACAAAGTAAATGAAAATGTGCAACTTGTAATAGATCGAGTGGCATGAACCTAGTGTTCTTGAAACAGAGGTCGGACATTAACCCAGTGTCATTGGACATAGGTCAAGTAATTAAACCTAGAGTCGAGTTCTAGGTGAAAATGATATAAAACCTAGCAAATGAACCTAGGTTATGATATATAGTAAGACTTAGTACATTTGAACTAAGTTGTGAATATTAGTGGTATAGTGACCACTAGGAAAGGATTGGTATCGACCTAGGAGGGTCGTCAACATAGGGTAAAGTGAGTAAACCCTCAAGTTGTGGAAATGGATTCCGGAATCCCAAGATCTATTATAACCTTGGTATCAAGGCTAGGGCGTGTGCGACGATTTCGCCGCCGAGATTGATACCAAGGCAGGATTGGGTGTGTGCGCAGTGTCCACCACCCGGAGGCTTGAACCATTGTTCGGCGTGTGCGACGATTTCGCCGCCAGATGGTTAAGCCAGCTTGTGGATCCTACCGCCTGTTGACTGAACCACTGTCGTGGCGTGTGCGACGATTTCGCCGCCGGGTGGCTAAGTCATTGACCTAGGCTGTTGTTGGGTGAGGTGCGACTCGTTCGCCGCCAGACAGCTAGGACAGGAGTACGGTGAGCTGTCGCCAGCTGAGGTGCATGTGAGAGTTCCTTCACCTCGAGCTAGACAGTGCGCGGACTATCCGCGATTGATTGACTCAAGACCGAGTCGGGTGGCATAGAGAACTAAGGTAAAAGAAACCTTAGGAAAGAATGGCCAGTTAGAAAGTGCAACAGAGTGTAAAAGAAAAAAAGTAAAGAATAGCTAGAGTCAAAAGTGAACATTAAATGGCAAATAGTAAAGAATGATTAAGAACATAAGTAGCGTTAAAGTAACCTACTTGTATGATTACAGGGATTACATATTGCATTCAGCGAGGCAAGGTATGGTTTTATTTGTTGCATAAGTTAAATATCTATCTATCTATTTGTTGAACTAACCTACTGTTGCCTCCTTTGGACCTGGTGGGTCGAGCTCTTCTCTTGGGTGGCCGTACCCACTGGGAACTATATTTATATAGTTCTCACCCCCGTGTTGTTTTGGGGGTACAGGTTTACATGCGAGCGGCACGGCGGCGCGAGGACAGGGCGTAGCTTCGTAGATAGCGCCCCACCACTTAGAAATGAAAGAAACAAATTTGTAGTAAATTGTATAAGTTTTGTAATAACTTAAAGGTTTCTGTGGTTATGTAAATGTAATTTATTGTAAATTCAAAGAGAATCTATGAGTTGAATGCTTGTAATAGCATAGTTTGCACTTTATGTTTTCGATACATACGCAATCTACATACTTGCTACAGTTCCTGTTTGGAACCTCGCGTATTGCATTGTTTAGATTGTTGACGCCTAGAACGTACAGGGGAGGCTCTGTCCGTTCGGCGGTCTGTCGGCGTGCCCGAATCCGACCAAATAGGCGGAGCTCGGGGCGTGACAATAACATTGCAACTAGTAATTTTTCTCATTCAATCGAACAAAGAGTAAACCCTAATTATATTGTTCTATTATGCCCCAAGAGTGTAAATTTTGAACGAATCGATGTCAACGTTCACAAGAACCAAAATCGGAACAACGTTAGTGTAAGGTACCGGACTTCTAAAATCATGAAGTTATGGTTTATGTGAGGTTAGAAAGCCATTCGAATGGTTCCGGTGAAGTTCGGTGAAGTTCGGAGGCATTCGGGCGTTTCGGTGCGCACAGGTGCGGAAACGGGACCCGAAAGGCTATGTTGGGCCGTGAGCTAAATCCGGCATTAGCGGTAATGAAAAGATGATGAAAATACGCTCGAAAACATGTTTGGAGAGTCTCGGTTCGATTTGAAAAGAATCGGAGGTCAAACGAGCGAAAACGAGCGAAAACGGAGAAGAAACGGTGAAAAAGCTGAAAATTTGGCTAAGTCCTTGAGGCTGAGTTCTGGACCTTCGGGGACCGGTCTCTCAGCCAAGGACCGGTCTCTCAGGGACCGTCCCTCACCGCAAACCGGTCCCCGGATACCCCCGAAAATGCCTCAGTTCGGCTGTTTGCACGAGAGCTTGTTAGGGGATTTTCTGCAAAGTTGCATGGGTTAAAGTGTAAGTAGAGAAGAATAGAACTCTCCTCATCTCTCTTCACCCACGTTTCAACCACCTCCTCTCTCTCTAAAACGAAAAGGAAGAAGAAGAAGAAGAAGAAGGATAAGAAGCAGAAGAGATAGAAAAGGAGAAGAAATCAAGAAGAGGATCTTCAACCTCGCGCATCGGCCCTGTATGTAAATGGGGGTGAGAACTAACTTCTTAGTTCCAAGTGGGTTCGGCCGCGACTCTCGCCGATCTCCCACTAGGTCCAAGTTTGGCCACAAGTAAGATAATCAATAGATAGATAGATAAGGAAAGCGGTAAATGACAGCAGTAAAGCTACGCTACATGCCCAATCATAAATATATGAATGCATGTACAATGAAATGGATAAACACATCCCATTATCATTGTCCAAGAGGTAAAGATATTCACTCGTTCGTTTACCTCATTTATTCATCAATCTCAATGGCTTACCCGAAGGCTCGCTACAGCATCACATAGCCATCTCGACACGTAGGCGAGAAGTAACTCACACAGGACCGCGAACCGTGCGGGGGCCAATAGGCCAATCCCTTGGACCCGAAATCGGCAATCCCCACGGACCAACCCGAGCGGACCACTACTTGTGTGCGGGCTCAGATCACAAAATTTAAAAACAGAACGTGAGCATGATCCAATCCCTCGTCTCGAGAATACCCTATTCCTCTAAGTACAACTCATCATGTAGTCCATAGTTTCATATACAACTATGATCACAATGCAGCTTGTTCTGTTACAAGTTTCCAATGAATAGCCAATGCATTAGCTAAATTCTCATCCACACTCTCATCTCATTATAGGGTTCCACATCACATATATAAACCTCAAGCATGCTATATATATAAGTATGAAGCCAAATACATTATTCTACCAAAGAACATGCAAGGTATAGGACCAAACCATCATTTATCACCCTATAATGCAAGATGTCAATATGCAATTTGATCAATATAAAACTTAGACATAAAAGGGAGCCCGATTGATTCGGGATGGACACCACCCACCTTTTATCGCGTTCCGATTGCTCGTCGTCACTTGCAATCGGCCTCACGCGGCACACGCCGCTCGGCTTGACCCAATCCGCGCGCGACCACCAAACGACCTCTGATCCGCGATCCGAAAATTAAAGGTCTTCGGTTTCCTATTACGATGCTTCAAATCCGTTTCCAGGATTTTACGACGTCGCCTCGGCCCTCCAGGCGGAAATGAAGCCTAAACGTCCGTTTCTTTAATAACTTTGCACCGGCTCGACGAATCGCCGAACCGTCGCTTCCAACGCGTTCAGTGACCTATCAATTAGGTTTATGGAGGGTCAAATTAGATCAAACCCTCATATTTTCAAAATTAGTATTTTGGAGCCTTAACATGAAATAACCTCCAAATACTCCGAATTAATTGGAGCAATATGCTACAAATGACTATTAGAGGCTACTAGAACTCTTAAAGCTAAGGATTAAGCCAAATCCTTAGTTGCAAAGTTATACAGTTAGGGCTCAACTGAGAAGTCTAACCTCGTTCCTGTTTTGGTTCTTGTGTACGTTGACATCGATTCCTTCCAAATTTACACTCTCGGGGCATAATAGAGAGCTTTTACTCCTTGTATGATAGAATGAGAAAAAGTACTCGTTGCAAAGTTATACTGTCATGGAGCAACTGAGTAGTCTAATGTTGTTCCGGTTTTGGTTCTTGGGAATATTGACATCGATTCGTTCCAAATTTACACTCTCGGGGTATAATAGAACAATTTAATTAGGTTTTACTCTTTGTTCGATAGAATGAGAAAAACTACTTGTTGCAACGTTATACTGTTAGGTCGAAACTGAGTTGTCTAATGTTGTTCCGCTTTTGGTCTTGCGAAAGTTGACATCGATTCGTTCCAAATTTACACTCTTGGGCCATAATAGAACAATATAATTAGGTTTTACTCTTTGTTCGATTGAATGAGAAAAAGTACTAGTTGCAATGTTATACCGTTAGGGCTCCACTGAGTAGACTAACGTTGTTCAGGTTTTGATTCTTGTGAACGTTGACAACGATTCGTTTCAAATTTACACTCTCGGGGCAAAATAGAACAATATAATTAGGTTTTGCTCTATGATCGATTGAATGAGAAAACGTACTAGTTGCAAAATTATAATATGTGGGCTCAACTGAGTAGTCTAACGTTGTTTCGGTTTTGGTTCTTGTGAACGTTGACGTCATTTCGTTCTAAATTTACTCTCTCGGGGCATAATAGAAAACTTTTACTCCTTATTCGATAGAATGAGAAAAAGTACTCGTTGCAATGTTATACTATTATGGCGCAACTCAGTACTCTCATGTTGTTCCGGTTTTTGTTCCTGTGAACGTTGACAGCGATTCGTTCTAAATTTACACTCTCGGGGCATAATAGAACAATTTAATTAGGTTTTACTCTTTGTTCGATAGAATGATAAAAAGTACTAGTTGCAAAATAATACTGTTAGGGCTCAACTGAGTAGTCTAACATTGTTTCGGATTTGGTTCTGCTCTAGAAGTGAAATTAGTGGGCTCCTTTGATGCTAGATAGATGTCTATTGCATGAATCGGAGATCGATTTGGGGTATTTTGCCGTAGTCGCAAACTAGGGCTCAAAAATGGAATTTTTGTAAATAGATGGGTTTGATCTCAAATAACCCTCTGTAAACCTAATTGATAGGTAACGAAACACGTTGGCGAAGACGGTTCGACAATCCGACGAGCCGTTACAAAGATATTGAAGAAACGGATGCTTGGAGCTTCGTTTCCGCCTGGAGGGCCGAGGCGACATCCATAAATCGTGAAATTGGGTCCCGAGCATCGTAACGGCGAGGCGAAGATCGTTAGGACTTGAAACGGCGAAGCGACGCGCTCTTGGAGAGCAACTGTGAGATCGGGCCCAAACGGGTGCCGAGTGCCGCGGGCGGCCGATTGCAAGTGACTACGAGCAATCGGAGAGTAAGTTAAGGTGGGTTGTGTTTACCGAAGCGACTAGGTCGCCCTTTATGTCTAAGATGATTAAGAATCCACGTTGATGCATATGAATGTAAATGAGGCATATAGATGATGCATATAAATGTAAATAATGCATGTTAATAATATGATGCAAATGCTAAGTAGATCCATGTAAAATGATATGTATGTGTGTATTTGGAATATATGCTAGTTGCACTTAGCATTATGAGTTCATGCTAGATAGTAAATGCATATTGGCATCATAAAATGTATGCGAGATGAAATGTGGATATCTATAGTACTCTATATGACAAATAGGATATCAGGTAGATCGAGTGGCATTAACCTAGTGTTAATAAACATAGGTCGAACATAGATGACATTGAACCTAGTGTTGTTGAACCTAGGATAAACAACGAGTGGCATCTAACCTAGTGTTAAAGAACATAGGTTGAGTATGAACCTAGAGTCGGGATCTAGGTGTGTGGCATCTAACCTAGTGTTAAAGAACATAGGTTGAGAACTGAACTTAGAGTTAAGGTAAACCTAGGTTGTGAAGTTGAGGCATTAGACCTAGAGTCGGTTGGACCTAGGGTGGAAAGTGCATTGGACCTAGATAGGTCAATAGTATAGGGTTGGATATGGACCCTTGACTTGTGAAGTCGATTCCGGAATCCTAGTACTTGTGAACTCAATAGTTCTTGGACCGCGGGTGTATGTGGCGATGTTCCTCTCCCACCGGAAAGAACTTTGGGGATTATGACTAAGCAAGAACAAAGAGCGCTAGGGTGCACGGCATGTTCCTCTCCCTATCGGGGATCTTGGCTATGGGTGTACGCGGCTATGTTTCCTCTCCCACTAGCGGATCCCTGACCACGGTGCACGGACCTTCGGGCGGACCGTTGGGCGATGTGGTTCTTGGCTTGCAGGCTGAGGTGCATGCGACAGGATCCTTCACCTCGAGCCGGGCAGAGCGCGGATTATCCGCTATTGATTGACTCGAGGCTGAGTCGGGTGGCTAGCTGGAATAAGGTAGATAGAACCTTGAGGGCTAATGGTAAATGTGATAAACCTAAGGTAGTAGAAACCTTAGAGTTGGATGACATGAGCTAAGATTAGCGAGATTGATTGTAGAATCAGTAATTCTACTAGTTGTTGCATATATTCCTGTTGCATATTATGACATCATTGCAGTTGTGAGGCAAAGCAAGGTAAAGTTAGTTGCATGTTTATGATATACATATCTATCTGTTTATTGGACTAACTTGTATTTGCCTCCCTTGGACCTGTCGGTCGAGCTCCTCCCTTGGGTGACCGTACTCACTGGGAACCATGGAGTTGGTTCTCACCCCACGTTGTTTTGGGGTTTTACAGGTTCGCACGTTAGCGGCGCGGCGGCGCGAGGCAAGGGCGTAGCTCCATAGATAGCGCCCTACCCCCAGAGACCAGAGCTAGCAGTACCCCGTCAACGTAGCTTAGGGGTATAGAAAATGAAAGCAAGCAAATATAATCAATAAATGTTGTAATAACTTAATTGTATTGGAAGTTGAATGTAATGGAATTGTGATGTAAAATGAATGGATGTAATATCATAGGATGTGTTTATGTTGATTGATACCTTTCCATTTGCAATCTATGATTGAATATCTGTTCCTGGTTGGAACCATTGTGAGGTACATTGTTTGGATTGCGACGCCTAGAACGTACAGGGGAGACTCTGTCCGCGTACAGGGGAAACCCTGGTCCGTTCGGCGGTCTGTCGGCGTGCCCGAACCGGACCAAATTGGGAGCGGTCTCGGGGCATGACAGATAAAGTGGTATCAGAGCATAAAGTAGAAAATGGGAAAAGAAAATGGTTTAGCCGGACCTAGGAGACCTAGGATAGTAAACCATAGGAGAATAAGGCTCGTGAGAGACGAGGACCTATGATTTGTGGCGAAAGATTAATGGATTGGGTTGTGTCGTAAACCTCTAAGACGGATATTAGAAGTAGACTTGAGGTGTGGTTTATTCTCAGCCGAGGATGTTCATGTTGGCGTACGACAACATGAAACCTAGTGATGAGAATAGATGCCCTCGCGTGACTTTCGCCTGATTGGCTTTTGAGCCGTTGTTTGTGGTCTCGTGTTCGACCCAAGTTGGTCGAGAACTAATCGAGTTGTCGTGTTTCAGGAAGCGATGGCACCGCGAAGGCGATCCTCATCCAGATCGGCGCGGGAAGGGACAAGCGGTGTTCCTGAGCAAGCTGAGGCGAGCGGAGACCCGATGCTCCGCGAGCAAGTGAATACGCTCATGGGCATAGTGCAGCGACAGGGGGAGCAAATCAAGGAGCTCCATGAATTGTTGACACGACAGCCTGCGGCGGCTGCGCCGGTAGCAGCGTGCCGTGTACCGGCAGGAGTCGCGATGGATTCGGGGGCGGTGGCCCCTGGTTCTATGGAATTAGAGGCGGAGAAAGAACGGACTTTGGCGGCCCTACTGACTTTCAAGAAATTTGATCCGCCTACTTTCGATGGAGAGAATGTCGACCCGTGGATCGTGGAGATGTGGATTGACTCCATGGAAACGCTCTTCGAGGAGCTATACACCTTGGAGCGGGACAAGGTGCCCCTAGCTGTGCATTGCTTGAAGCAATCAGCAAAGGCGTGGTGGAAAGGCATTCGACGGGATCGATCGCCTAGTCTTCCTCCTATGGCGTGGGATGAATTTCGGGGATTAATGTTTTCTACGTACTTCCCCGACACGGAGAGGAGAAAGCTTCGGGACAAGTTCAGGAAGCTGCGGCAAGGAGACCGCTCTGTGAGGGAATACGAACGGGAATTCTCCCGTATCGTGAATTGTGTCCCGGATGTGGTACGGGATGACAAGGATAAGGCCGATTGGTTCCTGCGTGGACTTCGACCGGAGATTTATAGGAGGGTGCAAATCTTCCAGCTCACAACCTTTGCGAAGGTGTTGGACCGAGCATTGTGGGCAGAGCATGGCGAGGCTTTCGTGCGTGAGGAGCGCGAATCTCGTAGGCATGAGCGAGGAGGGGCGAGGCCATTATCGAGTGGTTCGGGTGGTCAGTCGAGTTCCAGATACCGCTCGAGGTCATCCTCTACCCGATCCTCCTCCGGATATGTGATTTGTGGCGGTTCCCACCAGGCGCGGCGGTGTGCGCTGCGTGATGGACGGTGTATTCGTTGTGGACAGCCAGGCCATATGCGGGACGAGTGCCCGCGAGGTGAGAGTCAGGCCTTGAGGCCAGCGACGGCCCATTCCTCTCTGGGACAGCCTGCAGGTGTGCCACCTGCGGCATGGTCGGGGGAGTGGCCGTTGAGGACGATGCAACCGGAGGGTTCGCGGCGAGCACCAAGTGGCCAGGGATATGCGACCCAGGTTGATGAACCTGCTGCCATTGATGATGCCGTTGCAGGTATGAGTTAATTACATAAGCATATGCTTTTGCGTAGTCTCAAATTGATGCATTGCATGCATTTAGCATATGATCAGCACCTACTAATTACAAATCGCATAGTAGGGACCGGGCGGTCGGGTAGGTAGGCACCCGAGTATGCTTGCATCGTAAGAGTGTAACGCCTGCTGGAGCAAGTAGAAAGCCAAGTAGTACTAGCAAATCGCTAGCGATGGTTCTTGGACGAAGAATGGGACTCGTAGTAAACGTGAAACGGTGGAGTGACTCTGTAACATATGGAAACTTGGAGTTGCGATGTCAACTTTGCCCTAAGGGATCAAAGTGAGGATTGAACTAGTTGGACATCATCCTCGAGTGAATTGTGATTTCTGGAGATAAATAAGTGTTTCGGCGCAAATTGGGCGCGAAACGAAATATAAAGAGAATTTCAGATTTCCGACGCTAAATTTGATTAAAAGAATTAAAGTAAGGCGGAAGGATACATTGTGGTATCTCCGAATCAATTGTGAAGTTTTGGAAAAGCCAAGGGTGTGTTTTCAAAGGGTTTTGACGAGCTCAGTGCGAAGTGGTAGTGTAAAAAGGAGAAATCGCTACCATGTAATGAAATTGGAGCCGATTCTATTGCTAATTCGGCTCAAATAATGTCAAAATGAAAAGGAATTGCTTCCAAATTACATGGGTAGCTTGTGAAGGTCCCTTGGTATATTTTGGAAGTGTTTGGATGAAATCGGAGTGAAAACGGAAAATTTAGAATTTTCTGTAAAGAACGGGACCGAGAAAATTAGCAGAAAATGCACAATGTCAGAAAATTATAAAAATTGGCAGAGATGTCAGGAACAGTTTTATGAGGCTAGATTTGAAGTTTCAGATTTTTCTGACACCTGTAGAGAGAGGAATTTTTGGATTGCGACGCTAACTTTGATTAAATAGATCAAAGTGAGGCTAGAGGATAATGTGTGATGTCCCCGAGTTAATTTGAAAGTGTGGGGAAAGTTAAATATGAGTTTAGAAAGTATTTAGAGGGGTTTGGAGCAAGATGGAAGTGAAAAAAAAAAAAAGGCCTCCAATTGTGCTGCTGCTATGCAAAGTATTGGAGCTTGATTGTGTTGCAAATCTTGCTCACCTTGATCACAATGATGCCAAAATGAAAGTGAATTGTTCTTGGATTAAATTGGTAGCTTGTAGAGGTTCATGGGCATCCAATGGAAGAGTTTAAGAGGTTTCGGAACGAGTTCAACGCGCAAAAAGGCTTCAAATTGCTGCTGCCAGCCTGTTGTTAGTGCAGGGACTGAACTGCGAACCTGCAGGGACTGAATTGCGAAAGTGCAGGGACTGTTTTGTAAACTGCAGGATTACAATGCACTTTTGCCTTTGTGAAGGGTTAAATTGCAATTTTTTGGTCTTATCATTTAACCCCAGCACTTAGAAACGTATTAGGCCATCTCTCTCCATTTTCTCTTTATTCTTTTCCATTTTCTTTCCTTTTCTCTCTCTCTCTAAACCTCTAAACCGTACGAGAGGGCTTCTTGGGCAGATTCTTGAGGAAGAGGTTGGGTTCTTGATGGTTTGATCTGAGGAGAACGTGCGGAGTCGAGGTTGTTGGCTGCGAGGAAGCTTGGCTGCGAGGAAGCTTGAGGATAAAAAGGAAGCTAGCTTTCCTCTTCTTTTTCTTATTCCTTTCTTCTCCTCTCTCAAGAGAGCTATGTGGAGGGGATTTCTTGGTGGATTCAAGCTTTGTGCTGCAAAGAATTTCAGCAGCAGAAGAACTTGAGGAAGCGAGGAAAATCGGAGGTAAATGATTGATATCTTTTTATTAGAGATGATAGTATATACCCTAGATCTGATTTTAATTGGTTTCTAGGTTGTTAGAACCTCTATTGTCATAAGAAAGTTGAGAAAAGGTGTTGAGAATTATGCTGGCAGCATATGTGTGTGAGTATGCATGTATGTACCTATGAGTAATTGTTGTAGCCCTATGATAAGATTGGTTATGTTTTATGTTAGGGCTAGTTCTAATCACCCCGAATTGGATGTGGCTCAGGTTTCTTGCTTACTAAAGCATGTTTACCTTGGAGAATCCTAAAGAGTTGAGTGTGGACAGCATGCATGTATGTAAATATACATGTGAATTGGTTGTTGGGTAAGTGAATTTTAATTCCTGGTCGTTAAAGGAATGATTGTGGAGTAGTAGATAGAGCTCTCAGACTCTAAAGCCTTTCAATGATGGAGCTTATGCTGCCATGAAGTTTAGTCGAAAAGCTGCATGTTAGAAGTATAACATGTGAACCTTCGGGCTGATTGGTAGCTTTAGGAATGACATATAACAGGAGGTAAGCTCTAATATTCCTGAGTAATTGGTTGAAGCTCTTAAGTAGTTAGAGTTGTAGTATAGGTTCTTATAGAACCTGTATAGAAACAGGATGTATTAATTAGAGAGTTAGTGTATTGAACCTAAGCTCGATAATGCACTTTTGCAGGATTGAGACCCTAACTTGGAATTGATCGCGTACAAACCTAATTGAGGGTAAAACGAACACGTTGGCGAAGTCGGTTCGGCAATTCGTCGAGCCTACGCGAAGATATCACCAAAAGGACGGTTTCGGCATCAATTGTCACGAGCGCGAAATCGCGATTCTTGGAAAGTGCGGGAAGTGAATTTCTCACGTTCCGGTATCAAGTAAAGGTGGGTTGTGCTTACCGAAGCGATTAGGTCGCTTCCCATGTCAAAGTAAAGTATGGTTTCATTTGATGCATATATGAATATAGTTGTCGATATATGAATATAAATGCTTGATGCGTATGAATGAATAGGCATATATGGTGGTTGACATATTATGATTGTTGACATATGATAGTTATCAGATAAATATGAATGCTACATGCATATGAATATGAATGCTAGATGCATATGAATGTATTATAGTTTAAACTATATGAATGTCGATAATTCTAGTTGATAAAAGAACTTTGATGTTGATAAGTAATTGAGAATATGTAAACTATGAACCTAGGCAAGAGTACCTAGGATGATATATAGATCGAGTGGCATGACCTAGTGTTAGTAAACATAGGTCTGACATAAACCTAGTGTCATTGGACATAGGTCGAGTAATTAAACCTAGAGTCGAGTTCTAGGTGAAAATGACATAGAACCTAGCAAGTGAACCTAGGTTATGATGTATAGTAAGACTTAGTACATTTGAACTAAGTTGGGAATATTAGTGGTATAGCGACCACTAGGAAAGGATTGGTATCAACCTAGGAGGGTCGTCAACATAGGGTAAAGTGAGTAAACCCTCAAGTTGTGGAAATGGATTCCGGAATCCCAAGATCTATTATAACCTTGGTATCAAGGCTAGGGCGTGTGCGACGATTTTGCCGCCGAGATTGATACCAAGGCAGGATTGGGTGTGTGCGCAGTGTCCACCACCCGGAGGCTTGAACCATTGTTCGGCGTGTGCGACGATTTCGCCGCCAGATGGTTAAGCCAGCTTGTGGATCCTACCGCCTGTTGACTGAACCACTGTCGTGGCGTGTGCGACGATTTCGCCACCAGGTGGCTAAGTCATTGACCTAGGCTGTTGTTGGGTGAGGTGCGACTCGTTCGCCGCCAGACAGCTAGAACATGAGTACGGTGAGCTGTCGCCAGCTGAGGTGCATGTGAGAATTCCTTCAACTCGAGCTAGACAGTGTGCGGACTATCCGCGATCGATTGACTCAAGACCGAGTCGGGTGGCATAGTGAGATTAAGGTAAGAGCAACCTTAAGTAAGAATTTGCCAATGAATATAGTGGGCCCAAGTTTAAGGTGTAGAACACCAAGTACAAGTACAAAGAATAAAGAGCAAAACATGAACGATAATGAAATTAGCTAATGAACGAGAATAGCTAAGAAATAAAAGAACGGCTATAAGTAAAGAATGGTTAAAGATATAAAGTAGAATCAAGTAATCTACTTACATGATTGACAGGTATTGCATATTGCATAGCAGCGAGGCAAGGTATGGTTTTATTTATTGCTTAGTCAAATATCTATCTATCTATTTGTTGAACTAACCTACTGTTGCCTCCTTTGGACCTGGTGGGTCGAGCTTTTCCCTTGGGTGGCCGTACCCACTGGGAACTATATTTATATAGTTCTCACCCCCGTGTTGTTTTGGGGGTACAGGTTACACGTGAGCGGCGCAGCGGCGCGAGGACAGGGCGTAGCTCCGTAGATAGCGCCCTACCACCGAGACCAGTGATAGAAGTACCCTGAAGAGGTCCAGCTCAGAGTTCCAATTGGAAAGAAACAAATTTGTAGTAATTTGTATAAGTTTGTAATAACTTAAAGGCACATTTGGTTATGTAAATGTAAACTATTGTAAATGTCTAAAGAATCTGTGAGTTGAATGCTTGTAATAGCGTAGTTAGCATTTTATGTTTTTGATACTATGCAATCTGTGGTTGAATACAGTTCCTGTTTGGAACCTCTTGTATCGCATTGTATAGATTGTGACGCCTAGAACGTACAGGGGAGGCTCTGTCCGTTCGGCGGTNGGCCGCCGACTCCGCCGATCTCCCCACTAGGTCCAAGCGGGCACAAGTAGATATACCAATGGATGGATGGATAGATAAGGAAACCTGTAAATGACGGAAATGAAGCTACGCTACTATGCCCAATCATAATTTATGAATGCATGTACAATGAAGTAGGTAAGCAACTAACCCGTTATCATGTCCAAAGGTGAAGCTATTCACTCGTTCATTATCCTCGTTTATTTGTCCAATAATCTCATGGCTTACCCGAAGGCTCGCCTACAGCTCACTAGCCATCTCGACACGTAGGGAGAATTAACTCACACTACGGACCCGAGATCGTCTGGCGGGGCCGAATAGGCAATCCCTGGCGTGACCAACATCCGGAGCGCACTACTTGTGTGGGGCTTCCATCACAAG
Organism: Ananas comosus; assembly: GCF_001540865.1. Taxonomy (NCBI): domain Eukaryota; kingdom Viridiplantae; phylum Streptophyta; class Magnoliopsida; order Poales; family Bromeliaceae; genus Ananas; species Ananas comosus. The sequence continues at coordinate 3,247 of NW_017891414.1, read as the reverse complement.
ATTTAAAACAGACCGTGAGCATGATCCAATCCTCGTCTCGAGAATACCCTATCCTCTAGGGTTACAATCATCATATAGTCCATAGGTTTCGCATACGCTATGACTCATAGGTATCATTGTTCTTTTGCTTACTATCAACCAAATGCCACTCGTATATTTGTTTACTATTGACTAGATGCCACTCGTTCATTGTTCATCATTTTCTCTACATTATAGGATTCACAAGACTCGACCCAATCCTCACCACTCCTCTACATCTAGTATCCAATACATGCTACGATATCATCAAGGAAGGCATAAGGAAAGGCAATGCATAATAATCCTATAATGCAATAACACATGATGCAGAATCAAAATGTACTAAGACATAGGGGGGAGCCCGATTGCTTTGGGATGGACACCACCCACCTCTTGGCGATGCCGCGATAGTAGAAAGCTCGACGTTGCGGTTCTTGCATACCGCTTAAACTCCTCGGGTGCTCGTCGGATCGGCAAACCGTCTTCGCCGACGCGTTTCGAGACCTAGCAATTTGGTTTACGACCTATTAAGGTAGATCAAAACCCTAAATCTCCCAAAATCCCAATCTGTGCCCTAGAATGGCGACGAGAGGGAAATCCACGGTGCGAGCTTCGATTTTGAGCTCGAACCATCTATTTATTCCTAATAGGTTCCATTTGAACCAATTCTAAACCATAAAAACCCAAAACCCTAGAATTTCCATTAAAGGGTTGGAAGCTTACCTCTAACCTAAGCTCCAAGCTTGAGGGAGAGGGAGAGAAGATGACTTCCTCTTCTTCTTAGTCTTCTCCTTCTCTTTCTTCTTCTTTCTTCCCTTCTTCTCCTTCCTCTTCTCCTTCTCTTTCTTTTCTTTTCTTTCCTAGAGAGAGAGAGAAAGAAAGCAACTGAGGGAGAAAGAGGGGTCCCCAAGCCCTATTAAAGGCCATTTTGCAAATAGCCCCCCCCCAACTTTTCATCTTTAGAATCAGCCCTCTCAGGGCATTTTCGCAGTGAGGGACCGGTCCCAGTTCGGGGAGACCGGTCCCCGAAGGCTGCCATATCGAGCAGAGGGGATTTCGCGTTCGGGAACCGGTTCTTGCTTGAGAGACTGGTCCCCGGGAGACCGGTCCTTGTCCGAGAGACCGGTTCCCGAAAGCTGAGTATTCGGGACTTAGCCAAATTTCGGCTATTTTCGCTGGGCCAACGTTCGGGAACCGGTCCCTCACCACCAGGGACCGGTCTCATCAGNCCTGCAGGTGTGCCACCTGCGGCATGGTCGGGGGAGCGGCCGTTAAGGATGATGCAACCGGAGGGATCGCGGCGAGCGCCTAGTGGCCATGGATATGCGACCCAGGTTGATGAACCTGCTGCCATCGATGATGTCGTTGCAGGTATGAGTTAATTAAATAAGCATATGCTTTTGCGTAATCTCAAGTTGATGCATTGCGTGCATTTATCATATGATCAGCACCTACTAATTACATATTGTATAGTAGGAACCGAGTGGTCGGGTAGGTAAGCACCCGAACATGCTTGCATCGTGAGAGTGTAGTGCCTGCTGGAGCAGGTAGAAAGCCAAGAGACACTAGCAAATCGCTAGCGATGGTTCTTGGACGAAGAATGGGACTCGTGGTGAACGTGAAATGGTGGAGCGACTCTCAAGGCAATGAGTATCGAATTGCGAGAGTTGCGCCGTGGCATTACGAATACCCGAGTGGCTTGAGCATCTCGGATGTTGTTTCGATAGATTTAACAGTGAAAGTAGAATCACTGTTGAGAGAGCGGTTGGTTGAGGCCAAGTTTGGCCTGTGGGCCTAGTAGTACCTCGAATTGAGGCGGACAAGTTGTTGCTCGTGTGGCCGGTGCGCATGGGCTAAGCTCCCTGATGCTGGACTTCGTGTGAGACGTTGTAGAGGCATAGAGCGCTCGAGTATAGATACTCGTGAAGTGCGGTTTTGATTCGGCCGATCGAGTGAATTGGCAGTAGCACTTCAGCAGGGCTAAGTGTGAAGTGGGCCATGGATCACTCGTGGGGCCTGGTGGCTCGCACTAGGTGCTTAGGAACCGGTAGTGATACGTGTTGCTCAGTAGAGCGTGTCGTGTGAGACGACGGTTGCGGGTATTACTGGAGGACAATCCGTGCCTGGACCACCTATGGACTGCAGAGCCTGGGGCCATAAGGATAGGCGCAGTCAGCTGTGTGTAACAACGGCCCGGTACCTACGGGTAGGGCGGAGGTTTTCGTCGGGGCGGTAGTCCGAGCTTGGACCCAGGAAGGTGGAATGCCACGTGTTGGATCGTGTAATTGACGATACACCGAATGTGTAGTGACCCAACCCGAGAATTTGTAGTGGTTTGGGGTCTTGGTTGCTCCTCGTTGGAGTGTGTGCGAATTTCCAAGTGAGAATTTTGCCCAGTGATGATTGGGTCTGCACTTGTGAGCGAGAGACATTGCATATAGTGAGACAGGTTTAGGCGGTAGGCCTACGTAGGATTGGTGGACTGTGGTCCACCTATGGAACCCGATGTGAGTAGTTTGGCCGATAGCTCTATCAATGAGTTTGGCTTGGATTCACGAACGGAAGGTTCGTGTGGGCTCGTTGCGAAAGTGATTTGATGTTCGCCGTGGCATATGGTATCAAAAGTGAAGCGCTCTTTGTGAAGCAATGAGCTAGTGAAAAGCCATGTGAGGTTTGGGGACCATGCTCTTAAGTGAACTGGAATTGGTAGATGTGTCGAAATGTTGCATCTCGTAGTAGAGCTAAGGGTCCGATTATGATTCGGGCACTCGTGGTGGAGCGATGCACCAATGATATTATTGCTATTATGCAATGCCGGTGATCGAATCAAAGTGAGTTCCATAATGGAATGGTAAGTGTAGAAGAGAGTCATACATAATGACATGGACTCTTGAATGGCTAGAGTGGTAGAGTGCCACCCGAGAGAGAGGGGTGAAGTGATTTGGTGTATAAAGCAAGATAAGTCCTTGTATGCTAGGATGTGCGAGGTATTGGAGCGTATAGAGTCGTTGAATATCAACTCGCACTGCCACCGGGACTAGCGGGAACCATAATTCACTTTATGTGTTAAGCCTCGCAAATGTGGATGTGTTTGATCCCACGTCCTTCAGTATGAGCCGCCTGAGTAACCACGAAAGCGTGAAGCCGCTCTGGAGTGGGAGAATGGGAGAATATGTCGGTGCCCTCGTTGGGTCGATAAGTTGAAGGGGGGGTGTGATTTAAGTTTCAA
>NW_017891413.1:16111-18388 GCF_001540865.1 Ananas comosus | reverse complement strand
GATCGCGGTATGGGCTTAGCGCCCTAGTGCTAGTTGGTAGTTTACTTTCCTATTTTGCATTAGAGTTACCCTATACATGTATTGAGAGTAGATGATGTATAGGATGTGAGGTACTTTGAGGTAAATGTAAGCTAATGTTTATCTTTTAAAGAATGTAAGCTTATATTCATATTTTGGAAAAGAATGCAAGTTGTAATTAAATGTATCAAGTTGAATGGTTGTAATAGAATAGCTAAGTATCTCTTTTGTTTCACTTGTATGTCTACTACTTGTGACGCTTGCTCTTGTAATGTTCAGCACTGTTTGTGCTCTCGCTGTTGTTGCATGATCATGTATGTATTCAAGTTGATTTCCTGGGGACTTGTTGTACATGATCTCGTCGTTGAGCCTTGGGCGGACAGGGAATGTAAAAGCATAGGTACAGGGTAGAGCTAATGCAAGTAGGTAAAGTAAGCTATCTACCAAGACTTACCGCGATCCATCGATGTAGGCCTGCTGTCCTGTGTACCTGTACCCCCAAAACCACACGGGGGTGAGAACTACGAATAGTTCCCAGTGGGTTCGGCCGCCGACTCCGCCGATCTACCCACTAGGTCTTAAGCAGGCATAGAGAGATATATATATGAGATATATAAAACGCTAAACTGAACCGAAAGCAGATATGTAAAACAACTATATTAAGCTATGCCTCAATCTGGAGTCATGGATGCATGAACAATAAATATAGGGTGAGCAACTACTATAAACATCTACAACAGCTATCATAGTAAGCTATAAAACGTACTACTAGGAAAGCAAATAAGCTGATATGAACAATGAATAGCTACTATGAATATCAATCATGGGTAAGACTCATGGGTAACCCAATCTCCAAGTGAACACAAAATTCACAAGCGAAGCTCACATGAAAACCTCCGAGGGATGCCTAGCTGGACAATCCCCGAGAACGCCTGCGGATAACAAGCGGCTATCCGAGCAGCAAGCACGGCTGCCTCTCTAGTGACCAAACTCCGGAGAGCACAACTTGAGGGGAGCGACCCCACCAAGCGCAGACAGGCAATGTGAGAGCATGATCAACTCACGAGCAACAACAACCCTTTGAGGGTAATCTTAGCATAGATCAACAAGTTCTTGTACCCAATCTCATAGTGTCTCAACTACACTAATATGATCATCTTAAGTAAACAACAAACATATGCCACTCAATCATAGTTTTCTAACTAGATGCCACTCGTCATTTAGACTCATCAACAATGTTAGATCTTTAACATTATAAGCTCTAATCATCTTATATAGGGTTAAATCTCATCGTTTGACTCTATCAATTAATCACATGCATACTAGTTTATCGTACATTCAATCAACCATATCTATAGCTACTAGCATGCAAATTGGAGCAATATAATTAATCTTTAACCCTATAGGAACATGCACAATATGCAACTTGATCATATTTAAACTTAGACATAAAAAGTAGCCCGATGACTTCGGGATGGCACTCCCCCACCTTAGGTGATGCCGAAAACACTCCGAGACGCGCTCTTGTGCTAGTCTTGTCGCCGCTTAATTTTTGTTGGGTTAGCTTTAACCCTATAGCATCTCAAATGGCGATATCTTCGCGCTCGCTCGTACTCCCGAACCGTGCGGTTACCTTGCTTCAACTTGCGGAAATCTTCCCGCATCTTCCTCTTGTCACTGTCGGGGAAGATGATTATGGTTATTGCTTATATTTGCATGCTAGTAGCTATACATCTTGATGATTGATCCATGATCTAGTATGCATGAGAACCTAGACCCCTACTGTCACGCCCCCCCGCCCTGAAACCGCTACCAATTTGGCACGGTTCGGGCACGGCGACGGACGCCGAACGGATAGCACCTCCCCTGTCCGCCCAAGGCTAAACAACGAGATCATGTACAACAAGTCCCCAGGAAATCAACTTGAATACATACATGATCATGCAACAACAGCGAGAGCACAAACAGTGCTGAACATTACAAGAGCAAGCGTCACGAGTAATAAACATACAAGTGAAACAAAAGAGAGATACTTAATTATTCTATTACAACCATTCAACTTGATACATTTAATTAACTTTACATTCTTCCAAAATACAACATAAACTTAAAGTTTACATTCATCTCGAAATAGCCTCACACCTATACATCATCTACTCTCAACATATAGGGTAACAACTAATGCAATAGGAAAGTAAACTACCAACTAGCACTAGGGCGCTAAGCCCATACCGCGATCCTCTGCCGATCCGCTCTCGT
>NW_017891413.1:0-16086 GCF_001540865.1 Ananas comosus | reverse complement strand
CCATGCGAAAGGTTGATCAGATTTTAGTTGCCTGAATGAATAGTGTTGGGGTGTACATTTAAATAAAGCTCTTGCTTCTTCTTCGCCCAAACAGCCGCACACAACAACACACCCAACCGCCACACAACACACCGCATTAGAAAGGGGGAGGGGAAAACCTCACTTTCTCTCTCTAAACTCTCCAAAAGAAGAGGGTTTTGGTGTGATGATGAAGCCTCAATGGTGGTTTCATCTTCATGCGTCTTCTTCTCTCTCCATTAGGAGCAGAGCTTTGAATGGCTAGCTTTCAAAACCCTTTTAAATGCGCATTTCTCTATTGCTTGGGTTTAAGCTCTAAGAAAACGACATTAGTAGCTTTCCTAATGCTAAGTAATGAGGTTATGCTTAGATTAATGGTGGTTTTTACCTAGTGTAAAGCACGTAGAGCCCAAAATGAGGGCTTAATTGGTAGGATCCTTGAATTGCTTGGTCTTAAATACCTTATAAATGATTTGACGGAAGTCCTAGCCATGCTGATCTAGATGATTAATGCTTGAATCATAGAAGCCAATTTAAATGATTCTGCTAGTTGTAACCTAGCGGCCTCAAATGCCCTAACTTCAAAGTATGAGGGTTTGATCTCATTTGACCCTTCGTAAACCTAATTGCTACGTAACGAAACGCGTTGGCAAGACGGTTCGGCAATCCGACGCAGCCGTTGCGAAGTTATTTTAAGAAACGGACGTTTAGGCTTCGTTTTTCGATTGGCAGGGCGAGGCGACGTCGAAAATCCTGGAAAACGGATTTGAATATCGTGCAAGAAACCGAAACCTTTAATTCCGTTGATCGCGGATCGAGCGATCGTTTGGTGTCAGCGCGCGTTATCTGGGTCAAGCCAGAGAGCGAGCGTTGCGCCGGTCGAGGCCGATTGCACAGTGACGACGAGCAATCGGAACGCGATAAAAGGGGGTGGGTGTCCAGTTCCCAAGCAATACTGACTTCTCTATGTCGTATACTTTATCAATTTGTATTAAGCATATTGGGTGTGTGCTATGCATATCAGTGAGGATGACAATACATGCAGTTCCTAATCCTTGTTATGATGTTTATGACCAATATAGTATTATGATTTGGACTATATGATTGTAATGGACATAAAAGGATGTATTGAGATGACATTGAAACTCATTGAGACTATGATGCTAAATGACATGAACCTCAGTGACATTGAACCTATTTTGATGCGTAAATGACATTGAACATATGACATTTGGACATAAGGATTATGACATTGACCTATTGATGCTAAATCGAAAGGAAGAACCTAGTTGTTTATTTAGGAGACAGGAGTTTGAAAGTGGCATTGAAACTCATTGTGCTAAAATACATATGACTTGAACTTTAGTAATAGATGGTGTTGTTTGTACTAGAAACTCTTATGTTAACATTGAATCAAGTTGCATAGTGGATATTGCATTACTAGGGTACTAGTTGGAATTGTTACATGCTCATGGCATGTAGTGGGAGTGGTAGTCCGTTACTTGATTAATACTTGTAACATAGTATGCTGAGATTGGGAACTGAGTGTGGTGAAACCCGTATGAAGGGCATATTAATGTGGATTAAACTTTAGTGAGTACATTAATCGTTCAAGTGCATATTCTGATAATTTATTGCATATTGTGCATGTTTACATATAGGGTAAGAGTTGGATCATTGTTGTGTATAATTGCATGCTAGAAAGCCAAAGTATCTCGCTTGGATCGTGTTCATGATCTAGTATGCATGATGATTATATGATGAAACTAGACCCTATATGAGTATGATTAATGCTTATGTGCTAAAAGAGACTAGTATGCGAAACTGAGTGTTGAAATATGAGTCTAAATGTTACGAGTGGCATCTAGTTTAGAAAACTATGACAAGTGGGCATCTAGTTATATGAAAACTATGATGTGAGGATATGATTGTTGATAGACCTTTGACATGAGAACATAGCTGTAGTTGTGACACATGAATTGGTTCAAGAACTGTTGATCTATGCTAAGATTACCCTCAAAGGTTGTTCGTTGCTCGTGAGTCTGATTCATGCCTCACATTGCTGTCTGCGCTGGTGGGTCTCTCCCCTCAAGTTCGTAGCGCTCCGGAGTTTGGTCACTAGAGAGGCAGCCCTGCCTTGCTGCTCGGATAGCCGCATTGTTATCGCAGGCGTTCTCGGGGATAGTCCAGAGGCATCCCTCGGAGCGTTTCATGTCAGGGCTTTGCTTGTGAAACCTTTGTGTTCACTGGAGATTGGTTACCCATGGAGTCTTACCACATTGATGCTTTCATTAGTAGCTAGTCACTGTTCATATTCAGCTTATTTGCTTTCCTAGTAGAATGTTTTATAGCTATACTATGATAGTTGTTGTAGATTTATATACGTAGTTGCTACCTACTATTTATGTTCATGCATCCATATGATATCAGATCGAAGCATAGTTAGCCTTCACTGAGACTTACTAGGTGATAGGCGAGCATAGTCGCCTTGTGTTGGGAAGTAGTGGCATTTGCCTACATACAGTGAGTGGACATACTATTCCTTCACCTATGAGATTTGAGCGGAGTAGTAGGCCCTATACCTATATCGTCGAGTTGTGAGTCGGGCAAAGTGCGGGGTAGCCTTGCTAGCGACCTGAGAATATGAGTTTGGGCAAAGTGCGGGGTAGCCTTTCTAGGACTTTGAGATGTGAGTCGGCGGCGAGGGCGTGAGTAGCTGCTTTGCCTGGGACAACAATCCACGAGATTGAGTCAGACCTTGAGATATGAGTCGAGTGAGGACCAGAGTGAGGTATAGGCTCTTCAACCTTACTAGATTTGACGATCTTAGGCAAGTTAGCCTAGCGGATTGGCGTAATAACAGAATAGAATAATAGTATTGACATTCATACCATGATTAGGACATAGTTGCAGTTCATAACTATGTTATAGTTGCTACCATTTCACTTGTGAGGCATACTAGGCATGATGGTAGGTTGTTGCTTAGATGATGTTCCATGCCATACCTTGCATTTTGAGGCATAGTAGATATAGTAGTAGTTTATTTCCATATATCTCTATTCTATCTACTCTATCTATGCTAAGCTTTGACCTAGTGGAGATCGGCGGACGGAGTCAGGCGGACGCCGACCACTGGGAACTAGTATTATATAGTTCTCACCCTGTGTAGTTCTTTTGCGGGATGCAGGTATGTAAAGGAAGTGAAATTCTCGAACTCGAGATTTAGACTTCGATTAGACTCGACTATTCGCGAGGGGTGTAGGCTTCGGAAAGTTCGAAGGCGATTAAATGCCATTTAAAGTGCATTAAAGAAGGCGTCCGCGGGAGCACCAAGTGCCAAAATCTGCACTGTGAGCGAAATGCCTCTCGGTTGACCAGCTTCCCCTAGCAGGGAGGGACCGGTTTTCCATCAGCTGTGTTGCGTAGGTCTCTGATTGAGACGTCCCTGATGGGCAGGGACCGGTTCGCCGAACGTTGTGGCGGCCTGGCGAGACTTAGCCAAATTGGCTAAGTCCGAGGATGCCAGCTCTCGGACGCCCTGTCTCTCGGACAAGGACCGGTCTCCTCCCAGGGGACCGGCTCTCGGACACAGGCCCGGTTCCCAACGCGAAAATCCCCTCCTTGCGTCGACAATGGCAGCCTTCGGGGGACCGGTTCCCAAAGTGGGTGCGGAGACCGCGGTCCTCCGCCGCAGAAACTGCCCAGTGAGGTAGTGCACTAGGGTGAAAAGTTGAGGGCTGTTTATGCAAAATGGCTCCTTTATTAGAGTGGGCGGAGCCCTCTCTCTCACTCTCAGACTGACTTTTCTCTCTCTCTCTTACCCTCTTTTCTCTCTCTCTCTCTAAGAAAGAATAAGAAAGAAAGAGAAGAAGGAAGAACAAGAAGGAGGAAGGAAAGAAGAAAGAGGAAAGAAGAAGAAGAGAAAGGAAGGACTAGAAGAAGAAGAAGAAGAAGATATCTTTCTTCTCTCCCTCTCCCTCAAGCTTGAAGGAACCTTGTGTAGGGCGTAAGCTCTAAACCCTTTAATGGCTGTTTCTAGGGTTTTCGGGTTTTTTTTATATTGGTTTGAATGGCGACCTAATGGATACTAGGGAGAAGGTTCGAGCTCGCAATTGAAGCTCGCACCACGGATTTCTTCCCCGTTGCCATCCATAGGGCACTGGAATTGCGGTTTTTGGTTAAATCTAGGTTTTGATCTATCTAATAGGTTCGCAACCTAATTGCTAGGTCCCGGAACGCCGTCCGGGCAAAGTCGAGTTTCTCGACTCGACGAGCGGCGTGCGGAGAATCGCGAATCGGGTTTATCGAGGGCTCGCTTCGCCGCCGAGGAGTTGAAGCCCGGCGTACAAAGAAACCCCAACGTCGAGTTTTCTACTATCACTGGCATCGCCAAGAGTCCGGTGGTGTTCCATCCCGAAGCAATCGGGCTCCCTCCTATGTCTTAGTATATTTTGTTGATCTTGCTCTACTGTATTATTGCATTATATTGATAGTATGCATTGCCTTTCCTTATTGTTTTTCCTTCATGGCTTGTTAGCGTAGCATCGGATATTGAATATATTGGGATTGATAAGGATCTGGGTCGAGGATTGTAGTCTTATGATGTAGAGAATGAATGAACTTGAACGAGTGGCATCCTATGTAATAGTAACTATGAACGAAGTGGCATTCTTAGTCGATAGGGACAACAACGGGACAATTTTATGTTATAGTGTATGCGACACCTATGCGACTATTATGATGATTGGTGACTCTAAGGACAGGTATCTCGAGCTTAGAGGATTGGATCATGCTTCGCGTGTCTGTTAAATCTGTATGGGAAGCCCCACACAAGTAGTGCGCTGCCGGATGTTGGTCACGCAGGGATTGCCTATTTGGCCCCCGCCAGACGGTCTCGGGTCCATAGTGTAAGTTAATTCTCCCTACGTTGTCGAGATGGCTCAGTGAGCCTGTAGGCGAGCCTTCGGGCTAAGCCATGAGATTAATGAACAAGTTTAAATGACGCGTTAATGAGACGAGTGATAGCTCACCCTTGACATATAACAATACGTTGGCTTACTATTTCATTGACATGCATTCATATACTTATGATTGGCATGGCTAGCGTAGCCTTCATTTCCGCCATTTACAGCTTTCCTTATCTATCTACCTATCTATCGTGTCTACTTATCTGCCCGGCTTTGGACCTAGTGGGGAGGATCGCGGATCTAGAAGTCGTGTGCCGGGTAAGCGAGTCGGCGCCCCCGAACCCCACTGGGAATAAGGAAGTTAGTTCTCACCCATTTTACCACAGGTCTCCAGTTCGGGCATCCGCCGAGTTGGAGCGTGAGGATCGCCGAGGTCCCGGCGTTTCTGAGCTCGCATACGCTACCGTTCCTCTTCTTGCATTTTAAGCGTCACCCCTTTTGTATTGAGAGCTAAGCATTGTATAGGATGAGGTTCGATTGCTTGTATTTATATTTTGGAAGAATGCTAAAAAAATGTATCTAAATGTAGTAAATCAAAATGAATGAATAGATAGTCTTTTTCTCTCTTAGTACTTTGTATATGTTTCTGTATACTTGTATCTTGCTCTTGTTTATAGCAGTAGGTGGTGCTTATTGATCATGGTATTTTATGAATTTATTTCCTGTCGTAAATCTTATGCACGTATACTGTTGGTTAGCTTGGACGGACAGGGCAGGGTCTTGTTCCGTTCGGCGTCTGTTCGACGCAGCCCGGGCCGACCAAATGTGTGGTAGCGAGGTTGGCGGGGCGTTGACAGTATAAAGAAAGAAAAAAAAATAAAAAAAAGAATAAAAATAATAAAAAAAAAAAAAAAAAAATAAAAAAAACAAAAAAATGAAAGAAAAAAAAAAAAAAGAATAAAAACAAAAAAAAAAAAAATAGAAAAACGAAAAATAAATAAAAAAAAAAAAAAAATAAAAAACAAAAAAAAAAAAAAAAAAAAAAACTGGTATTCAGCAGCAATTAAGAGCAAGCTAAAGAGGAGAGTCTAGGATGACCTAGGCAGACCCTAGGTTGGTGAACCTAAGGTTATTAGCGGACGCCCGGATGTGGAACGTGAACCATGGCCAGTGCCGGACAGTTGATCGATTGGGATCGAAGTGATGGGCCACATCTCTAGCTCCGCTAGAATGAGAACGGATACAAGTGACACTAGTTCTGGCTGTTGTAGTGCGTTGTGTCGGCGGCCGACGAGCGCACGTAAGAGTCCGAACACTAAGACCACTTGCGGCTCGCCCGCATTTATTGTTGAGTCTGTTTTTAGTTTTATGAACGTTCAGGAAGTTATCGGATTGAGAAACTAACCGGAGTTGTTGGCTTTCAGCGAGCAATGTCCCCAGGCGTTATGCGCGTAGGTCTGCTCCCGGTACCGCTCTGCCGGAGGGCCCGACAGCAAGATCGGAAGAGAGTGCAGGAGCTGCGGAGCAGGTCGCGCTGCCTGTTGGGCGCGATGCAGCGCCAGGAGGCTCGGTCTCGAGCAGCTCCACAAGTCTTGTGGAGCGGCAAGCCCCAACAGGGCCAGCGCGCGGCCGCACATGGACGGCTGGCAGGAAGATCGCCGATTCCGCCCGGCACCTTCGGCCACGCACCAGCGGTACGCTGAGGGTCGAGCGGGGTGAGCGTATTCGCGGCGGCTTCGATCGGCCAGCAGGTTCCCCCGCCGACAACATGCGCCTCCGACACTCGGGTTTCATGGCCCGACACTCGAAACGCGGTCGACGAAGCTGCGAGCTGGGAGCTGTGCGCTGCGGGCTCAATTGAAGTTTATGAATTTAAGCCACCCCAACTTTCTGGAAGGAGATGGGAAGTGGAGCCGGTCGTGGTAGGAGTCTTGGGTAGACTTATGGAACTCTCTTCGAGGACGCCTATATACCGTCGGAGAAAGAGTAACAGGCGTGCTTTCGCCAACCATTGCCTCGACAATGCGGCGTCGCAAGGTGCTGCCTGAGCGGTTGAAGCACCTCGGCAGATCGACCTCTGCCATCCTTCGCCAATGTCTGGGAGAGTTCAAGAGGAGATGTTCGGAAACTACTTCGCCCAACACGAGAAGCGGAAGTCTAAAGGAGAGGGTTTCGCATAAGTTGGGACGGCAGGAGACGCTCGGTGCGGACTTGACGAGCAGGAGTTCTCTCCCCAAAACTTAATAAAGGCGGGCACTGGCAGTCCCGGACGTGATGTCTCGCCAAGGACGCCGCGACTCGAGGCGATACGAGTGGTTCTCGCGAACTTCGCCATGGATATATAGAGCGGTTGCAGCTATCTCCAGCCTCACAACTTTCCGCCCCTAGGTCTTCAACAAGGCGCTCGTGGCAGGAGCATGAGATGCCCCATGTGCGGGAGAGCATAAGGTGTGGCCGGACCCAAGACAAGCGGAAGAAGCGACCCCCGCCCCTCGGGCGGCGGTTCGTCGGGCACGTTCGAGTTCGAGGAAGGCCCCCGAAGCATCCGCGTAAGCAGTCGTGGGGCCGTGCCGGCCGCGGCTGTTTGCCCCTATTTGTGGAGATCGAGGCATCGGGCACCGCAGCAGTTGTAGGTCAACGACAAGGACGGTGCTAACTGCAGACAAGAAGGACATATTAGCCGCTGACTGTCGGCCAAGGCCTGTATCCCGTCGATCGCGATCGGCTCCAGCGCTCCCGCCTTGATCAGGGAGCGGGCCCCCTATGGTCCCCTACCCCGTCGTCGCAGACGCCGCCCCCGTTGCCGCCGCCACAGGCCGGACGTGTGACATCGCATCTTAGCGCCGAGCGACCGCGTAATTCGCCCCGCTTCAGGCCAACCGACGGAGCCTGCCCTAGCGCCGAGGAGCCCTGATATGCGTGGCAGGTGATGGTTCTAATCAATGGAGGTTCGCTTCAGCGGCCTATGTTCGATACCGCGGTGCCACGCATTCATTTATTAGTAGCTTAAGCATTTGCACGCTGCATGACATACCCATAGAAGCAAGTGGCAAGTGGCCCGAGTCGAGGTCCCGACCAGTTATCATTTTAATCACCTCTACGGAGTGCCTCGTCCGTGTCCGGTCGCAATGCTGTGGTGATTGGATAATGCCCATTCAGGATGTTGTGGAACTCACTAAACTGGAGGCGTACGAACTGTTATTTTAAGGTACTGGATTGGCTTCCTCGAAGATTACGCCCCACGACTCGATTGTAAGAATTAAATTGATCACTTTTCGGCACGCCCCGCGACAGTAAAGGAGGTCGTTTACCTGAGCTCTGCGGAGTTTCTTGCTTCATCGCGACCCATTTATACGGCGCGGAGAGCTAGCGAGCCTGGTCAGCGGCGGCCCTCTCGCCGCATTTTGCTGCCGACCGTCGTGGAGGTGACCGGGTGTGCCGACAATTAGAGATTTATCGGCTGGTGCGGGAATTTCCGGATGCTGTTTCCCACGGAGTGTATCGCGGGATGCCGCCCCGGATCGGGAGATCGAGTTCAGTTATAGACTTGAATTCCCGCGGACCGCCGCATTCAAAGGCCCCGTACCGCATCGGCGCCGGCATAGCTTAGGGAGTAGGGCATCAGCCTACAGGATCTTCTTCGACATTGGGGGTTTAGGCAGGCCGGCTCATCGCCGTGGGGAGCGCCGGTGTTGTTCAGTGCTCAGAAGGATGGGCTGCTTTTCGACTCTGCGTTGGATTATCGGAGAGTGAATAAGGTCACAATTAAGAATAATACCCGTTACCCCGAATTGATGACTTGTTCGGACAATTACAAGGGTCACGAGTGTACTCGAAGTACTAGATACTACAGTCCGGCTATCATCATGTTAAAGATAAGCGATGAGGATATTCAGAAGACTGGTTTCGTACGCGTTATGCGACACTTTATGAATACACGGTTTGCTTGTCGCGGCTCACTAATGCCCGGCTGATTCATGGAACCTGATGAACAGCGTGTGTCAAGGCGCTGCACCTGGATAGATTCGTCGTGGTCTTCATAACGGACATCTTGAGTTATTCGCGGAAGACGAGGAGCACGCGCGAGATTTGCGGACGGTGCCTTCAAATCCTTCGATGGATGAGCTTTCGCCAATAGCTAAAGAAATGTTGTTTCTTGGCTTCGAGAGTTGCCTTCTTGGGGCAATGATAATTTCGGGGGTGGTGTTTGTTTCGGTTGACCCGAGGAAGTCGAAGCGTGTTGAGAGTTGCACGCCACGAAATGTCACGGAGGTCCGAGCTTTGTGGTTAGCGGGTTATTATCGACGGTTCTGTGGAGGACTTTTCGAAAAGATTGTAATTCACTTACCGGTTTGACTCGCAAGGCGTCAAGTTTATGTTGGGAGCGCACGAATTGGTGACCAAAGCCTCAACGAGTTGAAGAAAAGATTGACCGTCGGCCTCCAATACTCGCGCTTACACGAGTGCAGGGCGAGGCTTTGTGTGATATAGCGAACGCGCATCCTATTGGGCTTGGGTGTGTTCTGATGCAAGGCGGTCGGAGGTGATAGCTTATGATTCCCGTCAGCTGAAGACCACGAGAAGAATTACCCATCCATGACTGGAGTTCTGGCGGCGGTGATCTTGTGCGTAAAGTTTGGAGGCACTTACCTATACGCCGTGCACACTGCGAGATCTACACCGACCACAAAAGTCTGAGAGTACCTGTTACCCAGAAGGAGCCTGAAATATGCGACAAAGGGCGCGTGGCTAAGAGCTATTAAGAAGATTATGCATGGTCGAATTCCATCTACCGCCAGCCGGCAGAAGCAAATGTTGTCGCAGACGCACTTAGTACGGAAGTCGGCGAAGAACTCGCCTTCGTGATGCTTACCGGGCAAGCCCTAGGCTGGAGATGGAGGGCTGGCGACTTGAAGTCGTCGCCCGATGGCTCCCGTTCAGCTGATGGCGATCGTTACAACGACCTTATTGGAGAGGATCAGAAATTACAACCTGCCAGATCCGAGTCTCCAAGAGGTGCCGCGCCGTAATATCTAGAGGAACTTGAGGATAGCGGATTTTTAGTGTGGTGCTGGCTGCGCGCTCCGTTGGTCGAAACGGCTGGTGTGTTGCCGAGAATGCAAGAAGCTTCGCCGAGTTAATTCTGCCAAGAAGCTCACCGATCTCCGTACGAGGATCACCGGGCGCACCAAGATTATCCATGAGTTTGAGGGCCACTCTATTGGTGGCCAGGGATGAAGGCTTGATATTGCGGCCGCTTCGTGACGGCTAGTGTTTGACCTGGTCAGGCAAGTTAAAGGCGGCCCAGCGCCAGTTCTCCAGCGGGGAAGCTTCAAAGTTCTTACCTATTCCCGTCCTGGAAATGCGGAGGATATAAATCTATGGATTTTTGATCGCTTGGCTTACTCGCTCGACACGCGGGGCCACGACGCATATCTGGGTGATGTGGATCGCTTGCGAAGTCAGCGGCACTTTTTACGACCACACCACGCTGGCAGCTGGGCCGAGATAGTCATGCGCAGGTATATCTGGAACGAAAGTAGTGAGTTACCGGGGTGCGAAATCGATTGTGCTCGGATAGAGACCCAAGTTTACTTCCGATTTGAAAAGCCTGCAGGAGCCCTTGGCACACGGCTTGACTTCAGCAGTGCATTTCATCCCCTCAGACGGACGGGGCAAACTGAAAGTGACCATTCAGACTCTGGGCAGGATTTAATGTGCGAGCCGTGTGTCATACGAGCTACAAAGGAGGCTGGTGTAAGTATTTGCCCACATGGCCGAAGTTCGCCTACAATAATGTTATCACGCTGATAGTGTGGATGATGGCACCGTTCGAAGCTCTTTATTGGGCGGAAGTGCCGCTCTCCTTATTTATTGGAGTGACGTGGCTGATGCGCACGGGGAATTTGGCTCCCGATGTGCTCGCGGGAGGCGCGCGAAGAAAAGGTTCGCTCTTCCTCGGCAAACGGTTACTCACGGCGCAATCTCGACAACAGAGCTATGCGGATACGCGCCGGCGAGATCTAGAGTTTTGCAGGGTGGCCGTTGACCGCGTCTTCTTAGGTCTCGCCTATGACGGCTGTTTGTAAGGCGTTGCGAGTTCGGCGGAAAGTTGAGTCCCCATACATTGGCCCCTATAAGATCCTTGAGCGGCATTGGACTGGTGGCTTATCGGCTCGCCCAGTTCGCCCCCGCAAAGCTTGCGGATGCTGCAATAACGTATTCCACGTCTTCCAATCTTCGCAAATACGTTCATCCCGAGCATGTAATGCTATATGATAGCGCCGGGAACCTTCAGGAAGGATTTGAACGCTTACGAGGAATTTCCGGTGGCAAATTACCAGCTCGTGAAGTGCGCAAATTTAATGGAGTCAGAGAGCATTCCTTATGTCGAGTCCGGTGGAGCAAGTCATTGGTATGATCGCGAAGCCGACCTGGAGGCTCGGGAGGTAGGATGAAAGGCGAATCAGGCCTCGCCGTGTTTGAAGGCTAATATTGAGTATGGAATTTAGAATTGTAAATTCATATCAAGTTTGGAGTATATGAGTTTGTTCGAGGAACGAAACTCTTTTTTAAGGTGGGAGATGTTAAGGAAGGGAATTCTCGAAGCTCGAGGGATCTAGACTTCGATTTAGAATCGGACTATTCGTCGAGGGTGTACGGCTTCGCGAAGTCGAAGGCGGATGTATCTAGATGCATAAAGTGCATTCAAGAAGGGTCCGCGGAGCACCAGGCAAATCTGCACTGGAGCAGAAATGCTCTCGGGACCGGTCAGCTAGCAGCGGAGGGACCGGTTTCCAGTCAGCTGGAGTTGCGTGATGGTCTCTGATGAGACGGTTCCCTGAGTGGGCAGGGACGCGGTTCACCGAACGTTGGCCTGGCGAGACTTAAGCAAATTTGGCTTGGGACATATCCCGAGAATGCAGCTCTCCGGCGAATCGGTCTCTCGGACAAGACCGGTCTCCGGGGACCGGTCTCTCGGAACAACGCGCCGTTTCCCGAACAGGCAAAATCCCTTGCCCCTCGAAATGCGCAGCTTCGGGCGACCGGTCCCAAGTCGGGTGGAAGACCGGTCCCTCCGCGCCAAAAACTTCCCATGAGGGGTAGTGCGACTTAGGGTGAAGTTGAGGGCCTTTTATTGCCAGAAATTGGGCCTATTAGAGGTGGGGGACCCCTCTCTCTTCACTCTCAGCTGCATTTTTCTCTCGTCTCTCTTACCCTCTTTTCTCTCTCTCTCTAAGAAGAAAAGAACAAGAAAGAGAAGAGGAGGATAGAAGAAGAGGAATGAGAACGAAGAAAGGAGGGAAAAGAAGAAGAAAGATGAAAGAGAGACTAAGAAGAGAAAAGAGAAGATATCTTCTTCTCTCCCTCTCCCTTCAAGCTTGAAGGAAAACCTGTGTAGGGTACAGCATTCTAAACCCTTTATGGTGTTTCTAGGGTTTTGGGTTTTCATGTTGAATGGGACCTTATATGGAACTAGGGCAGAAGCTTCGAGCTCGCATATTCGAAGCTCGCCACCACGTATTCTTCCCCCGTTGCCATCCTAGGACGGAATTGGCGTTTTTGGCTAATCTAGGGTTTGATCTAATCTAATGGTTGCAAAGCCTAATTGCTAGGATCCGGAACGCGTCGGCGAATCGTTCTCATCGACGAGCGGTCTGTGCCGGAGAATCGCCAGAATCGCATACTCGAGGGCTCGCTTCGCCCGAGAGTTGAAGCGGCGTACCAAGAACCTCAACGTCGATGTTTCTACTATCACGGCTCGCCAAGAGGGTTCGGGTGGTGTCCATCCACGAAGGCGCAATCGGGTCCCTCCTATTCCTTAGTATATCTTGATCTGTGCAGTATTGTATCTATTGCATTAGTAGGATTGGTATGCAGTTGCCTTTCCTTATCGTTTTTTCCTTTCATGTATCGTAGCCGTACATGCGATAATTGATATATTGGATAATGATAAGGTTGGTGAGCATTGGTGATCCATATTGATTGCTTAGGGAAAATGAGAACGTATGAACGGAGTGGCATCTAGCTTAATAGTAACTTAGAACGAGTGATATCTAGGTCTGATAGCGGGCAAACGGACAATCTAGTTAATAGTTGTATGCCGACCTAATGACTAGTATGATGATTGCTGACTCATAGAGGACAGGTATCTCGAGCTTAAGAGGAGTTGGATCATGCTACGGTCTGATATAAATCTTGTGATGGAACCCCACACAAGTCCTATGTTACGTGCGCTCGGATGTTGATCACGCCAGGGATTGCTCTATTTGGCCCGCCAGACGGTCTGCGGGTCCGTAGTGTGAGTTTAATTCTCCCTACGTTCGCAGATTGGCCTAGGTGATGCTTGTAGGCGAGCCTTCGGTAAGCCACGCATGAGATTAATTGACAAGTAGATGGAGGTTAATGAACGATTGAATGCTTCACCCCTTGACATGAATAACAGATTAGTTGCTTACCCTATTTTCATTTGGACATGCATTCATATACTTATGATTGGGCCATCGGTAGGTCAGCTTACATTTCCGCCATATTACAGCTTTCCTTATCTATCTACCTATCTATCGAATTTGTGCTACTTATGCCCGCTTCGAGAACCTAGTGGGAGATCGGCGAGCAGTCGGCCCGAACTACACTGGCGAACTAAGTCGAAGTTAGTTCTCACCCCCATTTTACCACAGGGTTCCAGTGCGGGATACGGTGAGCGTGGAGGATCGCGGTAAGGGCCCGCCGTTCTAGCTCGATTATGCCTACCTCCCTCTTCTTGTACTTACCCGTCACCCTTTTTGTATTTCGAGAGTAGATTTGTATAGGGTGAGGGTGTGATGCTTGTAGTTTATATTTCGGAAGAATGTAAAGATGTATCTAAATGCGTAGTAAAATCAAATGAAGTAATAGATAGTCTCTTCTCTCTTATCTACTTTGTATATGTTTCTATACTTGTATTCTGCTCTTGTTTATAGCGACTAGTGATGCTTATTGATTCGCTTGTATTTATTGAATTGATCTCCTGGGTAAATTCTTATGCACGATTCTGTCTGGTTAGCCATAGGACGGACAGGGGAGGTCTGTCCGTTCGGCGTCCTGTTCGACGGCCGCCGGCCGCGACCAAATTGTACGCGGTCGCGGGGGGTGACAAAGGTACATACTAGTAAACTATGAAACTGCAACATAGAGACATATTGATAGGCCACTATATATCTGCTATATTCCATGTTAGAGACATGATGACATAGGGATAGGCCATTGAGATGCTTGACACATTCCATGTTATTAGACATGAGGACTTGGTACTTGCGACAGATCGTTTGACTACTTGCCATTGTGCTCATTCGCACATGCTTGTGAGGGTCGCTCCCTACAAGCCGGCACTCCGGAGATAGCCATCGCGATTCATATTCGCCGTGCGGGATTGGGCGCCGAAGTGGATTGCCGTGGGCCAGGTTCATTCCTAGGGTGGGGATGATGACTACCACGGGGCCATTAGGCTCGGCACCGGCCAGACAGCCTACGGCTGGGTCTCAGGGCCATAGACAGCCTTCGGGTGGGTCTCTTCAGATTTGACTTTGAGTATTCATGATGACATGTGGACAGATGATGACTTAGTGTATTACTTGGACATTGACTAGAATAGTAAACAACGGAACTTTACTATTTCGCATTATGAACTTTATGATAGTTGGAGACTTTTACTTCATGTATAGTTGCTTTCATACTTATGCTATTTATGCTAAGTAGAGATATCATATTGTAGTAAGTTATATTTTTACTTACCCTTCGCTTTTCTACATTTATAGTCACTGACACCTTCTGTAGCTTTGTGTAACATACCAGATTTCGGTATAAAAATAAAAATAAATAAAAATAGTGTGAGAAACTATTTTTATTGGATTTATAGAAGTAAAACATAAGTCAGAAGTGACTTGTGCTGAAATCGGAATTAAAACAGAAGATTTAGAATTTTCTGTTGGAAACGGGGCAGATAAATTAGCAGAAAATGCACAGTGTCAGAAAATTATGAAAATTGGCAGAGATGTCAGAAATATTTTTATGAGGCTAGATTTAAGGTTTCATATTTTTCTGACACCCGTAGAGTGAGAAGTAAAATCCGACAGTTATCTGATAAAGATTACAGTTCGGTACAGTTTCAGTGACCAAACGGGGTCGAAACTGAACCAGCGATCGTCAGCTTGTTAAGTTAAGTAAAACCGAATATGATTGCCAAGTTTGAGCTCAAACGGACATTCAAGGAGCTCTGGCGAAAGTTATCAGATTTTAAGTTGCCTGGATGAATAGTGCTTTGAGGTGTTGACTATATAAGAAGACTTCATGTCTTCTTCTTCCCTCAAGCAGCCGACCGCCACCACCACCATGCGTTCATGGTGTGGGGAGAGAAAACCTTATTTCTCTCTCTAGATTTCTCTCTTATCTCTCCAAATCTCTCTCTAATAATTTGAGGGTTGGTGGAGAGCGAGCTTGCGAACGCATTGGAGGCGTCGGTTCGGGGTTTCGTGCGGCCGTTGGAGCGGTGTGTTTTCGTAGCGGCGTTCACATTGAGGTAAGCTTTTAGGATTTGGCTTAATCCTTAGTTCTAAGTGTTCTAATAGCCTCTAATGAGCATTCTAAACATGTTTGCTCCATTTAATTTGGATTATTTGGAGATTAATTCATGTTAGGCTTAGAAAATGGGGTTTTGTAAAATATAAGGGTTTGATCTCATTTGACCCTCTGTAAACCTAATTGCTAGGTAAACGAATGCGTTGGCGAAGACGGTTCGGCAATCCGACGAGCTGTTACAAAGTTATTAAAGAAACGGATGTTTAGGCTTCGTTTTCGCCTGGAGGGCCGAGGCGATATCGTAAATTCATGAAAACGGATTTGAAGCATCGTGGCACATAACCGAAGACCTTTAATTTTCGGATCGTGAATTGGAGGCCGTTCGGGTGGTCGCGTGAGAGATCGGGCCAAATCGGGTGCCGGGTGCCGCGGGAGGCCGATTGCAAGTGTCGACAAGCAATCGGAATGCGAAATGAGGTGGGTTGTGCTTACCGAAGCGACTAGGTCGCCCTTTATGTCTAAGAAATGAGATTTCATATTGATGCATATTGACATAATATAAGAATGTGAAAAGAATGCATGTTAACATACTATAGAAATGCTA
>NW_017891412.1:0-18399 GCF_001540865.1 Ananas comosus | reverse complement strand
ATCTTGTAAATACCTTTCAATCAATCAATTATTAAGCACTAATTAAAACCTTGTCCTCTAATTATTGCCTTACTATCATGTACTTTTCTCATTGATTCATTTAATTCAAGTCATATTAAGTCAATCACTGTAGTTCATTTTTGTTCAAAGAATTTAAAAAAAAAATCAGAAGTTTATGTTACATAATACCCAAAATTATATCCAGAGACTAACCATAATATAAGCATTCCGATTCACGGATTTGATGGTCCGACCTATGCACCCTAGGCAACAATGAGAAGAAGAGGACATTGTTCTCCCCATGCAGCTTTCAGAAACAGTATCAACGTGCTTCAACCTGCGACGAAGAGACTCGAGTATAAACCGCACCCACTCCACAATTGACACCACCAGTGACCCAAGAGAAACGGACCCAAGACTGTACCGCAGGAGACGCTTTACGGAAGAGAATACAGGGAAAAATGGAATCTCCTCCTGTACTGAACATAATTCTAAGTCATTCTCTCACAAAGGAAAACAGAGCCTTTGAAAAGGGCAAATGGAAGAGTTGGAATTTTAAAGTTAAGCACGCAACAGCTAAACATTTTAGCAATACCTTTTTCTCTTAAATATTATTTAGAAATCCAAATCAGTTAATTGCTTTTAATGTGTTTCACTAGTTGCTTCTGATAAAAAAAAATCCTGTGGTTTTGGAGATATATGGATTCACATCTACATACCACTATACAATTTATTCTCCCCGTATATTGTCAATACGAGCAACTGATCCAGCAATTACCATAGAAGAGCAAGCAATGAAGAATTGTGTCGCCCAATAACACACCCAAATAGGTGGAAAAGGATGGAAATGCCAATATGAGGGGTGTAATGAATGCTATAGCGACAGCAACTATCGCAATTTACCTTGTTGGACTTCAGATCATACGAACAGCAATTACCGTTGCAATCATTTTTTGAGTATTTGACCAGAGCTGAAAAGATGGAGTGCAACAGAAAACCAGAACATGTAGATAGCAAGGATGGAGTAGGGTAGAACGGGGAAAACAATAAGAGCCTGAACTTCCCCTATAACCTTTGCAGCAACCTGCATATATATAGGTTATAAATAATGTCCCTTAACCCATAGTAACTCTTACAACAAAAATCTTTTTGACTTGAAATAATTCCATATTTCTCGACTGCATAAATTAATTTTAGAACGACATGTGCTAACCTTCAGAACAGATGTTGCTATAAGAATACGGCGAATAATGGCTATTGAAGAGAGAACAGCAATAATCATGAGCTTTTTCATTTTTCTGATATGGCCTGGGTGCCATGCAAGCTAACCAATAACGACAGACAACAAGTACAATAGTCCCTACATGTCACCATATTTATCCATGTTTAAGATTATTGAGGGCATCGATAAGCATACTACAAGCAGAGTCTCCCATCACACTACTATGTGATTATGGTGCCTTACTGAAGTAATATATGTTATGGTTTTGGACAAAAGAAACATATATATTAGAAATTACAACTAGATATGTGTATAGTAACAATATCAACCAATTTGAAGGCCCATAAGTTATATGGATCCAAAGGCCCACTACCTCTTTTTCTCTACACTCGCTCACTAAAAATCATGTATTTTGCAGATGCAAATCACTTTTACATCTATACATCTTTTAAAACTCCTTTACAGGTATGAATTATGAAGATGAATCAAGGGATTGTACCAGGATCTATGGTGATCTCTTTAGATCCATTGTCGAAACTAGGTTCTTGGGGATACGGGATCAAAAATTGAAGCTCAATTTCACCAAACAGCACTAAAATCAGCAAAGGAAGAGAAGCGCCGTGCGAGTTTTGGGATTGACCTTGGATTTGTGAAGAGCACCACTGATGGAGGTGTTAACCGGGAGAAGCCATTAGTTCAAGACATAAAACACGAAGAAGAAAACAAACTCCTCTCCAAATCTGCGTGAATTGGTCATTCAAAGAAGTTTTGATTGCAATAAGGCACCTGTTGTAATCAAATATGAGAACACACTCATGCATAGCGATTGCTCGTAATGTACCAAGATTTAGTAATATGGTTTGCTCACGGACCTATCATACAAGGTTTATTATTTCATATTAGACTTTACAAGCGGTAAAGAAAGCTGAATCACAATTCAACTAAAACTGATTAAAGGAAGTCAGTCAAGAGGAAATAAATAGCTTAAGAGTTATGGCATAAAGGTGACAAGAAAAAATCACACACACAAAAGCTATGTAATACATGCCATATACCTTTTCTTATAATGCAGGTGTCATTATAGAAGTATTTAAACACTCTATCACATAGTAGTGCATTGTTGGACAGGATGACACTGTAAATTATCTCTTTATTCTTCCAAACAAAGCCAAATATGCGATAGGATGGTTCATTGTTCAACTCAAATGGGATTTTAGTGACAAACTGAATTGAACCATATTATCATCCTTTAGAGATCTAGAACCACAACACTAATGGCTGAAGAAAACCAAACAGAAACCTAAGAAAAAATTCAGTCGGTCTATGTCAGGTTCGACTTTAGTGCAGTGGCACATAGTTCTCTCCCACAGATAGCTCATGTTCAAAACTGGCATCAGCTGATCAATCTTTTGTAAAACTAGAAAGCGGTTCTTATTAAAAAATTAGTTAGTTTAGACTTCCAGTTCACTTACAAACCTAACTAATTCAGTTTTTCTATTTGGACCGGAATACAAACAATAATCATACCAAATCAAACTGAACCAAAGCTCTCAGTCAGTTTTCGATTTAACAGTTTATCAGCAATTGTTTGTTGAAAAATCATACTCCATTTTATAAGTTTAAGAGAAACATTTTTAAATCAATAGAATGAGAATGAGATATACACGATATGCTAAAGTATCTTATGCATCATATCCAATGTTTAGATGCATTAGTGGGTGTGACAATTAAGAGTTATTCTATGAGCCCCATTGTCAGAGGTTCAAGTCAATGGAAAGAACTTCCCTTAGGGAGAAGAGAGCAAGGCTGGATAGATCAAATTTCAGAAAACCATATTGGCAAGAGCCTCATCCATTTGGGATGCATGTTCTTTTACCTATTATATAAAACATGAATCCACGCAAGATACAGAAGATATACCACTTGCAACGTATGCTGTAGAAGATTGTTTTAAACATGAAGCAGAAGATAATAATATTCCATACAGAATGCTCATAACATAATTGAGGAAACAAAATCTCATGACTACGATTCATAATTGCTTCCACATAAATGATGCATCACAGTGTGACAAACTTATTTGGAATCCACTGAATTCATAGATCCAGCAATTGAGAAATTTATACCATCCAATTCCATCTTTGCACATTAAATTGAATTATTTGTATTTAAAAACAGGAGAGGACAAGCTTACTCATCGGATCTCAGGATCTTGAGATGTGCATTTCGTGGTCTCCGCAGAATCAACGGCGAATTGGAGATCTAATATCAAAAGGGAACGAAATTGAGCCCCCAAAAGAATCGCACCCTCCAAATAAGAAAGAGCGCGAGAACAAATCAATCAGAGGAGCTCACCTTGAGAGCTCTCACGGAGCTCGCGGAGAACCCGGCGAATGCTTCGTGATCGGAGGTCGAAACGGTGAGGTCCCTACATCTAAGGGATTTGTTCAACAACAAAAAGCAAAATGTTAGTAGTAACTCTTCCAAACATATAGAACTTTCACTTATAAAAACAAGAAAACAGCCACAACACGAAACAAGGCCTTAATTCAAGTTTAACCAAAAAGAATTAGTACGTTCAATTGGTTCCTTACGATGTACTTTGCATCAATAAATGGATCATTCACAGCAACAACTTCAATATCATCTCTGGCAGTAGCAATGCGCAAGACTAGCCTCCCAATACGGCCAAAACCTGCATAGCATTATGATCCTTGGATCTTGAAATCAAAATCAAAGTGCACAACTTTAACCATTATAAAGTAGATTACAAAATTCTTAGCCAAACGAATTTCGGTTCTAGCTATACAACTAATCTAAAAAGAATAGTTTAAAAGTTACAAGAATAGCTATACAACTAATCAAAAAAGAATAGTTTAAAAGTTACAAGAGAACTCACCGTGTATGCCCACCTTTGTCTTTCCTCCACTTGACGATTCTACAGCAAAAAAAAGTTTAAGGCCATCAGACGGTTATAACAACTCATAACTATAAAAAAGAAAGAAAGTATTTGGACCGATCTTCTTTAAATGGTAATCAAAACAAAGAAACTTACTTGGAACAGAAGGGGGGGCTGCAGTAACTGTGGCTTTGATCGGCTGAATGCTTCTTACACCTGATTTTCTGCACAACATGCAAGACACAAAGCTCATATCGGCAGAGAGGCAGTATAAAGCCATAGAGGAATTAAACCTGATGCGCTTATATAAAGCCAGAGAGGCATTATATTATCCAGACAATATAACACCTGATGGGATCCGCCGATGCTCTGGCGCTCGCGCCTGATAAGCTAAAACACAGCGGAGCGCTTCACTAAAAAGACATATCCTCATACATAATAGACAGCGCCGGCGCCGGCGTCTTCGCTTGGGCTCAGCCGATCGGCCGCGCCGGCGCAGCGGTCGCGCGTGGTCTGTCGCCCATCGGCGGATGGTCGCTAGGCTGATCCGGATGGCGGAGAGAGGCGTAGAGTCGAGAAAGGGACGACGAGGAGGGAGACGGAAGAGAAGCGTAGAACGGGAGGGATCCGAGCTTTAGAGAAGCTCTCGCAATAAGGCCGACGCAGCTTGGGATCGAGAGAGGAGGGGGAGGGGAAGGCAGAATGTGGATGTGGGTGGCGCGGGGTTGGGATGATCCACACACAACAACCATAGAGTAGGTGCGGGTTGAGGTATCGACGCAGGGTGGTTCAGTGAATTGGGTTGGGTTTGAGAGTTGAGTTAGGTTATTATATTATTCAATAATAAATATTAGTGAATGTAATATATATCAAAAATAAATATGTCACTAAAGTAAATAAATAAATAAATATAATAATGGCCGTCGATAATCGCCGTCAGAAATTGCCACTAAAAATAAAATATATCACGTGTTTTTTGGCCTATTTTAGCTTTCTCCATTCAGTCCATTATCCGGCCTGTTCACGGTCCAAGCTTGAGAACCGTTATGTTTTAAATTGTTGCATACTGCGCACATCATATTCTAAATATTGGATATAATTTATTTAATTTATATTTAAAGCTCCGATTTAAATATAATGGTATTAAATAAATAGTCATTAGTATTAATATAATGTGTGGTTAATAATATATATAATATAAAATTGTGTACTAATAATAATTTTAATTTTATATATATACAAATTTATATTATATATATATACATATATATATATATATATATATAGTAGGACTTGTGTGCTATTTAGGAGCACGGAGGCCTTCGTGCTCCTAAGCCGCTTTCGATGATTAAACATCCGAATCGACGATCAACTTCGTTAGACTTGATCTAGCGTATTTGAAGTATCTAGAAAGTAAATTTTGCGGTTTTTCAATATCATTTACCTAATGATCGAAAAGGTTCAAAATCAACAATTTTTAATGGTTGACGTGTGCTGTTTGCAAGTTTAATAGTGTAGAAATATTCAAATCAGACGAAGTTTTGATAGAAAATTCTTTATATTATCTACAACAAGATTAATATATCTGATCGAAAAATTTAGTGCTATACTATAACTTTTTGTGAGATTTCTATTTCTAATCGTTGATTTTAAACTCTTTCGATCATTAGGTAAATAATATCAAAAAATCGCAAAATTTATTTTCTAGATATTTTAAATACGCTAAATCAAGTCTAATGGAGTTGATCGTTGATTCGAAAGTTTAATCATCGAAAACGGCTTAGGAGCATGGAGGCCTCAATGCTCCTAATAGCACACAAGACCGACTACAACTCTCCGCTCATCTCGATATATATATAATATATAATAATATAGCAGCAGAAAACGAAGAAGAGAGAGAGAGAGAGAGAGAGAGAGAGAGAGAGAGAGAGAGAGAGAGAGAGTTTTGCTAGACTACTATCAGTAGTAAACGAGCCGTTTTACTACCTATTTGTTTTCGATGATAGAGCTTCCAAATTGACGATCGGCTCCGTTGAACATGATCTATACCACTTGAAATGTTTAGAAATCAAATTTCAAATCTTTTCGACATCATTTGCCTAATGATTAAAGGGTTTCAAAATTTGTAATTTTAATGGTCAATTAGAGGCGTTTTCTCGTTTAACGGTGTAGAAATATCCAAATCACGTGAAATTTTGATAGAAAATTTTTTATACTATATAAAACAAGATTAATATCTTTGATTTAAAATTTTAATGTCATATTATTACATTTTGTAAGATTTTTATTTTCAGCCGTTGATTTTGAGCCCCTTCGTTTACTAGGCAAATGATATCGTAAAATCATAAAATTTATTTTCTAGGTACTTCAAAAACTCTAGATCAAGTTTAACGGAACCGATCGACAATTCGAAAGTCACAACATCGAAAACGAGCTGGGAGCACGGAAGGCTCCGTGCTTCCGATAGCATAGTAGCCTCACTCCAATATATATATATATATATATAGAGAGAGAGAGAGAGAGAGAGAGAGAGAGAGAGAGAGAGAGAGAGTTGGACTGGGCTACTATTAGTAGCAAAATCCCATTATTGCTATCAGTTTTTTAGCCTTTGGATCAACTCTTTTCATTATTTCTAACCATTGGATTAAATACTATAACCCAGTGGGGACCACTCAATCCTAGGGGGACCACTCAACTCTAACCGACTAATATCATCCTGACCCTATAATTTTTCATCCAAAGATTAAAAACTTGATAGCAAAAAGAGCGTTTTACTATTAATAGTATTTTAGCCTATATATATATATATATGGCTCCGGTACTATAGTCTCGTTTTCGATCTTAGAGTGTTCAAATCAACGATCCACACCGTTACAACTGATCTAGGATATTTAAAATTTTTAAAAATAAAATTTTATATTTTTTTGACATAGTTTACTTTATGATCAAACCATTTCAAAATTGTCAATTTTCAAAAGCTACTATGGCGAGTTTGGAGTTTAACGGTGTAGAAAAATCTAAATTTCTTCAAATTTTGATAGAAAATACTTTAAACTATCTAGATTAAGGTTAACATTCTTGATCTTGAATTTAAAAGTCCTATACTCAAATTTTAAAGATTATTCAATTTCCACCGTCCATTTTGACATAATTTATTTACTAAGTAAACGATGTCGAAAAAAACTAAAATTTTATTCCTAAGAACTTCATAAACCCTAGATCATATTTAACGGTGTGGATCGTTAATTTGAGCACCCTAAGATCGAAAACAAGACTATAGTACCGGAGCTCCGATACTATAGATAGTATATAGTCAATTATAATATATATATAAAAGAGGCAGGGCTGCTGTGTTCTCAGGAGCACGGAGGACGCTGTGCTCCTGAGCCGTTTTTGATGATGGAGTTTTCGAATCGACGATCGGCTCCGTTAGACTTGATCTAGCGCATTTGAAGTTTCTAGAAAATAATTTTTGTGATTTTTCGATATCATTTACCTAGTGATCGAAAGGATTCAAAATTCATAATTTTTAATGGTTGATATCTGCCGTTTTCAAGTTTAACGGTGTAGAAATATTCAAATCAGATGAAATTTTGATAGAAAATTCTTTATACTATCTACAACAAGATCTATATTTCTGATCGAAAATTTTAGTGCTATATCACCACTTTTTATAGGATTTTTATTTTCAGCCATTAAAAATTATTGATTTTGAATCCTTTCGATTGCTAGGTAAATGATATCGAAAAATCGCAAAAATTATTTTCTAGAAACTTTAAATACGGTAGATCAAGTTTAACGGAGCCGATCGTCGATTCGAAAACTCCATCATCAAAAACGGCTCAAGAGCACGGAGACCTCCGTGCTCCTGAGAGCACAGCAGCTCTGCTGTATATATATTATATATATATAGAGTTTGGCTGGTATGCTTATGGAAGCACGGAGGCTTCTGTGCTTCCAAGTTGTTTTCGATGTTCAGACTTTCGAATCGATGATCGTTTTCGTTAGAGTTGATCTAGAGTATTTGAAGTACCTAGAAAATAAATTTTGCGATTTTTCGATATCATTTGCCTAGTGATCGAAGGGGGTCAAAATCGATAATTTTAATGGTCGTGGTGAGCCGGTTGCAAGTTTAACGGTGTAGAAATATCCAAATCACGTGAAATTTTGATAGAAAATTTTTTATACTATATAAAATAAGATCAATATCTTTGATCTAAATTTTTAATGTCATATCATCACATTTTGTGAGATTTTTATTTTTAGCCGTTGATTTTGAGCCCCTTTGATCACTAGGCAAATGATATCGAAAAATCGCAAAATTTATTTTCTAGGTGCTTCAAATACTCTAGATCAAGTCTAACGGAGCTGATCGTCGATTCGAAAGTCCTAACATCGAAAACAACTTGGAAGCACGGAGGCCTCCGTGCTTCCATAAGCAACAGTGCACTTTATTATCTTGCTAAATTTATTCTAAAATTATCAAAATATTCTTCTAAAATCCAATCCATTAGTAAACCTTGGGAAAGATGGGAACGGTGGAAGAAATTTTCTAAAATGAAAACCCATCTTGCACCATTGGTTGAGTTTGATTTGGTGGGCTTAAAATTGAACCCAGCCCAAGTTACATCTCTAACGACTAACCCAAATTCCCTGACTCTCATTAGTAAATAAATCATTAGTGGTTTAAGGGTAAGGTATTTACAGAATTTGAGCTCTCCAATACTGGTTCGGGTTTAATATAGATAGATATTTCTGAGTGGAAACCTTTTTCAAATCCGCCCTGATCTGCAAAGAAAATAAGGCAATAAGGCAAGAGGTCAGGGAATCTCTCCTGTCTATAGTCTATACTAAGTTTTGTGGAGTTAAAAACACACACACACAACCAACCGTCCCTAGAGCAAGTAGTATAGGGATTGGTTGTTGGTACCTGAGACCCAAGTTCGAATCCTGATTGATTCACATTTCTAGCTAAGTTTATTTCTAAATAAAATAAATAAAGCGGATAGCGTGTTTCCTATCTCTTAAAAAAAAAAAAAAACACACACACACACGAAGAAAAAGAAAGGAAAAAAATCGTGTGTCTTTCTTATTGAGATATTTAACAAGAAATTAGAGCTAGGAAATAAATCTAGAGATGTGATGGAGAAGAAGAGCTATTAATTGTTTTGTAAATAGTAAGAGATCTTACCATTTTTTAACTATGAAATCACCTTTTGGTTAACCTTGTGTTTAGGGGACTATAATTTTCAATGCTACTAGTTCACAAATCACAAAGCTAAAGAAACAAATCTAGCCGTTCGATCCCATGAATCCCTAGAAAGTTTCCAAATTATTTGTAAGTAAGTCAAAAATACATATCTTCAATGAATTTTTCTTTTTCTTTTTCTTTTTATTTTTCTTTTTTTTTTCTTTTTTTTTTGTGGAACTTCATTTGCTCTATTGTTTAACTTATTATATTTTGTCATCGTGAAGTTCACAATATTTATTTAACTTTTATAATTTAGTTTTTACTTTGTTATTCTGTTGTTTAAAAATTATATTTAATTATTCTTGTGGTTATAAATTTTTTTCTTCTATGCTTTTGAAAGATAATTTTTAGCATAATAAATAAAAAATTAAAATTACTATTAGCTAAGCATTATGTGAGTAAGCCTAATTAGTGGGAAAGATTAAGTTTATCTCCTTTTTTTTTTTCTTATTATTTATTATTATTTATATTCTTTTATTAGTTAACTATTTGTGACTTTTTTTAAGACTTGGTGCTTGTAGTTTTTTTGTTTAGATCTACTCTTCTCGTATTTTACAATTTTTAAACAAACCACCCATCCTAGTGGACATCCTTTTTATTTATCACATTTTTTTTTTATAGTGAGCTTATTCTATTTATTATTATTTGTCCTTAATTTTGCACCATGAAATTACTAATCCTCCATATCCAGTACTAATCAAAGAAGATATTTGAAAAAATGTTGTGGCTTCTAATTATTTGGGTTTTTCTCAAAGCAACTCATTGAATAAGATTATTATTGTTATATGTGTGTCACCATTGCCTTTCTTTTATTTTTTTTACTATTTTATTATTTATTTAAATGCTTTTTTGGTATCCCTACTTGTATTCAATATGAGAGATTTGGTTTCTGTGTGCTGTCTGGGGACTTGTAGTGTTTTGAACCACTTTTCGCAGTGCGTAATTATCCAATCTCATTGTGGGAGTGGGAGTTTTAGATACGACTAAGAGGACGACGTGACTTCGTGTGAGCTGGGGGATGTGAAAGAAGTGAGTAAGGATATTCGCTGCCAGTCTTAAGATGTTGTATTGTTGGTTGGTTAGTGTGAGGAGTGCGAGACCGATGGATTGTCTTTAGAAGATCTTAGGCTCAAATATTGGCAGTTGCTCAAGTGTTGGAACATCTGCTTTTTTGACAGTATTTTTTTGTCTTACCTCAGGAGGCCCGCTATTGCCTACTCTGTATTGCTGTTATCTCTTTAATGATATGAATTGCGAGGAGTTTCCTTAAAATTTCTTAATTGTGTGAAACCCATGTTAGAGTATTTAGGTTTGTTTCATGGTGTAATTAACAGTCTATTGCAGCGGGCAGATTTTATCGAAGTAATTTTTTTTTTTTTATTATCATTAATCATCGATGATGATAGTTTGAAGTTATATATACTTTGAAAAAAAAATAGTGTGGCAGGGTCCCACTTACCTCAAAATAAGGAGAGGCTTTCACGTTAGCATTAAAAATTGAGGTTTCATATGTAAGTATAAAAAAAAATAGCTTTCATTGAAGGTGGATCCACCTATCCCAAAATAAAAAGAGGCTTCCACATTTGCATTAGAAATTGAGATTTCATATATAGATAGGTATAGATTAGTGTAGTTATCATGCGACGCAACGGACAGTTTTTATCGAAGTAATTTTTTTTTCTATTATCGTTGATCCATCGATGATAATAGTTTGAAGTTATACATATTTTGAAAAAAAAATGTGGCATTTGAAAGCTTTTTCTTCGAAATTTTATGAAAACTAGTGTTTTAATTTGCTTTTCAATTTTTTTAGAAAAATAGAAATGCTAGTTTTCTATAAAATCTGAAACAACATAGCTCTGTAAAAAGCTAGTTTTTTTTTTTTTTTTTTTTTTTAAAAAAATTTTAACCAAACAAGCGAAAAATTGAAAAAAGTGTCTTCCATAGAAAGTATTTGTTACAAATTTTTTTCTCACGCCTTACTAAAGAACCAAACAATCCTTCAAATAATTTTTTTATGGGTTTTTTTAAAAGAGAGAGAAAAAGTCAGTATGCCATACTCTTTATTTATTTTTTAAGAAATAAAGGTGACTGAAAATATAAAACAATTAGGGTTCGAATTTGAAAACTCAGTGGTACTAACAACGGTTGGCATCTTTTATTTTATTTTTTTTATATAAGTTAACTTTACACTTTTGTGGCTAAAATGCATATATAACTACATTTTAAACATATTGTGTTTTATCATGTATTTTTCTACAGAAAAAAAAACGCATGTAACCTTTCTATATTTTAAACTATAGTATTTTTTTACAAAAGGTGTACAATGCAATATATGATATATTCAAAAAAGCATATGCATTTTAGACTTTATAAAGTGAGCGTAGTTGGATTGAAAGTCAAAATAGGACTCTGCAAAGGCTGGTCCACTGCTGATGTGGCGGACCGCTCATGCAATAATTTCTCAACCAGTTTTCTGTTCTCCTACAAAGTTTTTAGTAATCCCAACATTCCCTTCACTCTTTTTTTATTATTATTATTATTATTATTATTTTTTTTTTATGTCCAATCCTGATCTTGAGGCTCTCATTGAATGCATGAATATCTTATTCAATAAATCCGTATAATTTACTCAAAGTACTTGTAGTATTTAGGAGGTAAAAAATTTGATTAAATAATTAGAATGAAATATCGTACTCAGACTATAGATTATTTTTTGGAATAATATAAATTACATCACAGATGAATTATATTATCTTATCAAATCACAGACATGAAAACTTTTCAAAAGCAAAATTCAAACTCCTAACCTTCAATCACCCAAAAAAAAAAATCTTTATATCGAGCAAGTTATAGCTGAATAACTTATTCTGACCTCCAAACATAATTCTACGAAGTTAAGTGCACAGCAATTAAGCCCCTACCAATGGTTACTAATTACCATTATTTAGCAGCAAAGCAATATATAATGATCATCAACTCCATATTTCTCGTTAACTAGAACAAATCTCGGGCCTTCCATTAAAATATATATATATATATATATATTAGAGTAAATTCTTTTCTTTTTTTTTTTTTGAGAGGTAGTTAGTATGCTACTCGCTTCGTTTATTTCATTTAGAAAAACAGTAAATTCTTATTTATCTTATGGTTTAGTACGTTTTCACTTTGTTGCCACGTGGCTCAAAATATTATACTTAACTATCTTCTGATTTTATTTTTAATTTTACTGTAAGGATCTATCGTTAAGCATGATACTGCTTTTCGGTTTACAAAAAATTTTACTTTACTATTCTATTTGACAACACGTTAGGTTTTTTTGATGAAACAAAAATAAAACTGCAGGATAGTCGATTAAGTGTAACTTTTTGAAACACAAGATGGCAAAATAAAAATGCGCTAAGTCAGCTGCATATTAAATTAAATTTTAATTGTTTTTTAGTCTCTCTCAGAAAAAAAAAGAAAAGAAAAATACAATTTGAAGATTTTTTTTTTAAAAAAAACATGCACATAATAGCTCAGAACTCATTATGAAATATGAACTACTTAAAAAATGTAAACTAAAAAGTAAAAATGAAGGTTAAATAGTCAAATTTAATTTTTAGGTATTTGTTAGGCCTGATTATGTTTTTACATTAGTTTCAAGCTAGACTCGAGCTCGACTAGATTGGTTACATTAAATCATGCGGATAAGTAGATCACTCTAGCTGCTAGACCAAATAAATCTTGGATCGGACTGTAACGACCCAACCCGTTAGCAACAATAACTCGTTGGACTTAAATAATCGGTCCAAAATGCTTAAGCGTAGTTAATATTACTAGCGTGTAGGCCTCATATATTCTAATCAGAATCAGTTTTCCATCTGATGTGGGACTATTGGGGCGTTACAAACTCCCCCTGTTTATACTTTGACGTTCTCGTCGGGTCCAAACCATATCACAGATGCAGACCAGAATTATCAGGTCATATGAGACTTTAGAGGTATCTCCTACGGGTTCAAGAGGTGGCTTCCACTAAATCTATTGGTGTAGCACTTTGTCCTGCATAGCACTTAGTTCTTACACTTTCGGCTGGTATTCGATTATGATATCAATTGCAACGACCCGGTCCACCAGCAATAATAACTCGTTAGGCCCAAACTACCGGCCCAACCCGCTAGCAGCAATAACTGGGCTTAAGCATTTTGGGCTGGTGGTTTGGCCCCAACGAGTTATTGTTGCTGGCGGGTCGAGTCGTTGCAATTGGTATCAAAACCGAATACCAGCCGAAAGTGAGAGTTAAGTGCTATACCGGGTAAAGTGCTACAACAACAGATTTGGTGGGAGTCACCTCTAAAATCTCACATCACCTGATAATTCTGGTCTGCATCTGTGATCTGATTCGAACTCGACAAGTACGTCAGGATCTAAATAGGGGGAGTTTATAAGGCCCCAATAGTCCTACATCGAGTGAAAAACTGATTCTGATTAGACTATATGAGACATACATGCTAGTAATAATAACTGGATTTAAACATTTTGGATCGGTGGTTTAGACTCAACAAATTATTATTACTAGGGGGTCGGATCGTTACACAAACAGATCCTAAGTCGGCTGCTTGGCCAAACAAGCCCTAAGTCGGGCATAAATAAGCTACCTAAGACCAGACTAATCTCAAAATAATAAAGTAACTTTCTCGTAATCTATAAGATCACAGCTCATAAAGTTAGGGCTTGCTATTGTGGGGACAAGATCCTTACATCTAGCATCAGCACACTAATTGCTAGCTATCACACTTTTATTTATTTTTTATCACATTACTTAAACGTCCGTACGGCAGGTAGGTATAGTGAAAAATCTCATATATATGTATATAACAGTGGGCGACACTTTCATAGACACTTTTATGAAAGTGCTTTAAAAAGCGCCAACATACTCCAGAGCAGTCATGCTGGTTCGTGTTTGAAAAGCTAATATGGAAGAGAAAATAATAGTGACAGAATAATTTATAAAATTTATCTGAACTATTGAGCTAGGTTGGTATATTATCGGTAGCACGGAGGTGTCTGTGCTTCCAAGTTGTTTTCAATGATGTCACTTCCAAATCGACGATCGGCTTCGTTAGACTTAATCTACGCTATTAAAAGTATTTGAAAACTAAATTTCATAATTTTTTGACATCATTTGGCTAGTGATCAAAAGGTCTCAAAATTAATAATTTTAATAGTAGATGTGATGCGTCTGTGAATTTAACGGTGTAAGACAATTCAAATCTGATGAAATTTTTATAGAAAATTCTTTTCACTATTTAGAGTAAAATCAGTAACTCTAATCTTAAATTCAAATCTTTTATTATCATTTTTTATGAGATTTTTATTTTCAACCGTTAATTTTTAGACTACTCGTTTGATAGGTAAATGATGTCAAAAAATTATGAAATTTAATTTTCAAATACTTTCAATAGTGTAGATCAAGTCTAACGGAGCCGATCGTCGATTTGGAAGCCGCATTATTGAAAACAACTTGGTGACCCGGAGACTTCCGTACTACCGACAGTATACCAGCCTATATAGACTCCTGAACTATTAATTAATCATTTTGAGTTAGTTGTAACATCTTTTAAAATTTTAATCTTACTATTTGATCTTCTAATTTGTTTTACTTGAGTCGGTTGAGGATGCGTGTTTTGACTTCAAAACATAAACTTATTACTTAATTAAATAATTTATAGTGACGAGAATTGTATGAAATATGAAAATTGAATTTGTAAAGATAAACGACGCATTTATATTTCGAAGTTAAAGTGCTGTTCACTGACTCGAATCAAACAAATTGAAAGATTAGATAATAAAATTAAAGTTTAAAAGAACGAATACATTTATTTTTCAAATGATGGGAGAGAAATTACGTATAAAAAATATAAAATTCGAAGACTTTAGTAAAAATAGCTGAATTTAAGTATTTTCAGTCAGTAGTTTGGGCATTACAAGTTTTTAGAGTTAGTGAACTGAGTCATCATATTTGGTATCACGGTTGATTTGCCGGCTGACGGTATGAGATTAGCTTCATAACTTCTAATGATATTAGGCTAGAAAATTAGATCTTGTAACGACATTAGAGTGTGAACAAGCATTTTGGGCCGATGATTTAGGCTTACCAAGCATGCTTGGTTTGCTACATAATTGCGCCATTGATCCCTAAGCTTTATTAATTTTTTGCTTTGGCTCCTTAACATTTTTTTCTTTTCTTTTTTTTTGTTGTGAGATCCCTAACCTTTATATTTTATTTCAATTAGGTCCCAACCATCAAAATTTCTCTTAATTGACGAAATATTGCACATCAACTCCAAAGCTCGGCTTACTCATATAAATAACAGGTATGGTTCGATAACTTTTGGTCAATTTTATTGTCGACCTTTTAAATTTCAGAACAAGCTTAATAGCACGACCAGTTTGACGCCAAAAGTGCCAAGTATTTTAAAAAATATTGTATATGCTACTTGCGAGGTCAAGATAGTTGTAGATGCGAAGGACAATTTTGAGGGTGGTGAAATCGGGCTTGATGAAATGTGCTCGTGTATTAGAGAAGAGGTTAGGGACCAAAGAGAAAAAATAAATAAAGAATGAGCCAGTTGTGCAATTAGTTCTAAAGGTTAAGAATTCAATTTGTGAAAAATAAAAGATTAGGAGCCAAAATGAAAAATTAGGTAAAAGTTGGAGACCAATGGTGCAATTAATTTTTTTTTTTTAATAAATGAAAAGGTAATGACACAGGTGAATAACACAGATTGAATTTTTTGAATAATAATAATAAGAAAACACTATTGTAGGTGTTCCAATATAGATTTTTTATTAATTCTATGCAACAAAATATTTCACTAAACCGCACTATACCTTATCGCTGAAACAAATATGCCCAAAGTAATGCTAGTTTTATTTATTAAAATTTTCTAAATAGCTTTATACTGTAATTTTGAAATTTTCTAAATAGCTTTATATTGTAATTTTGCTTTTATTTGCCAAACGCTTTATCGTTGTCTCAAAAAGTAGAGAAACAATTTTCAACATTCTACAAAGTTAGCAATTTTTTATACATGAAACTATATAATGGTCCCAATGGTTTAAAAATAAAAAAAATGTAAATGTTAGTTACCAAATTATATGGGTTTCAAAAGAGGTGGTCACTGGGTAAAACAATGAAAAGTAGTTGTGTAAAAAAAAAAAAGCGAAAACTTCAAATACCACTCTTGTGATTTCGTATTTTTTCACTTTAGTACTCTATGGTTTAAAATGTATCAATTTAGTACTCTGTGGTTTCGTACTTTCTTACTCTAGTACCCTGTGGTTTAAAGTGCATCAATTTAGTACGCTGTGGTTTTATTTTTTTCTTTTTGTCGGCTCCTCTGTTAATATTTTGTTAAATTATATACAAAAAAATTTTAGATATCCTACCTAGGTTTATTGAATATTTATTTTAGTATCCTTTAATTTTAACTTTGTCACTGATTTTTTTTCCTCCGTTAATATTTCGTTAAATTATATACAAAAAACTTCAGATATCCTACCTAGGTTTATCCAATATTAACTTTAGTATCCTTTAATTTTAACTTTGTCACTAATTTAACAAAAGAAATTAGTGAAATGAATAATAAAAAGAGAAAAATGAAACCAAAGGGTACTAATTTGATACACTTTAAACCACAAAGTCTAAAGTGAGAAAGTGCGAAACCACAGAGGCTAACTTGATACACTTTAAACCACATGGTACTAAAGTGAGAAAGTATGAAACCATAAGGGGGTATTTGAAGTTTACCCCCCAAAAAATATATTACCAACTTCTCCAATTACTTCTAAAACAACAAAATTTTTTTAATTGAAGATGGTTTTGTAGAAAGAAAATGAGTACCAGTCATGGGAGGTATTTGAGAAGTTGAGAACTTTTTTGTGTAGACTTGGTTCACCATATCAGCCATGAATCATCTAAGGTGATTTTTATCTGGATAGGAACTTAATTAAATAGGAGGAAACTAAATAAAGGTAGGCGTTTCACACAATTCGAACTTAGAACACTTTATTTTGCTATTATGTTAAAAGTTGTGAAACAAACTCTTTGTCGTAAAACTTATCAGACGATAGAAATAAATGACTACGAGAGAGAAAGAAGATAATCCTATTATAAAAATTTGAAAAAAAAATGAAGGTGTGTTTGATTTAACTTCAAACTTAACAATTTATTCAACCACATATTTCAATTTTTAATTCAAACTTAACAATCTTCTAAGCACCATGTGTTTGTTTCACCAAAAATAAGAAAAGTAAAATGATTTTCTACTGTAAATACTTATTTTTGATATTTAGTTTACTGTAACTTCACCTTGAGTCGAAACTCAAACTATCCAAACCGCTTTTATTTGCCAAACGCTTCATCGTTGTCTCAAAAGGTAGAGAAACTATTTTCAACATTATACAAAGTTAGCAATTTTTAATACATGAAACTATAATGGTCCCAATGGTTTAAAAATAAAAAAAATGTAAATGTTAGTTACCAAATTATATGGTTTCAAAAGAGGTGGTCACGGGGTAAAACAATGAAAAGTAGTTGTGTGAAAAAAAAAGCAAAAACTTCAAATACCACTTTTGTGATTTCGTATTTTTTCACTTTAGTACTCTATAGTTTAAAGTGTATTAATTTAGTACTCTGTGGTTTCGTACTTTCTTACTCTAGTACCCTGTGGTTTAAAGTGCATCAATTTAGTACGCTGTGGTTTTATTTTTTTCTTTTTGTCGGCTCCTCTGTTAATATTTTGTTAAATTATATACAAAAAATTTTAGATATCCTATCTAGGTTTATTGAATATTTACTTTACTATCCTTTAGTTTTAACTTTGTCACTGATTTTTTTTCCTCCATTAATATTTCGTTAAATTATATACAAAAAACTTCAGATACCCTACCTAGCTTTGTCCAATATTAACTTTAGTATACTTTAATTTTAACTTTGTCACTAATTTAACAAAAGAAATTAGTGAAATGAATAATAAAAAGAGA
>NW_017891411.1:0-18403 GCF_001540865.1 Ananas comosus | reverse complement strand
GACCTCGTTTTAAACAAATAAGCCGTCTGGGAGCTTTAACCAGACTAACCCTCAGTAAAAACCTAGATCGGCAAGTGATCCTTAAAAACCAATTGCTTCTGGGTAAGAAGATTCGCACATATCCGATTCGTGTCTCAAGAGGAGAAAACAGAAGTGGTCGCCGTTTTCATTATGGTCTGAGCAGAGCGACAATGACATTGATATGTACAATCTCAGCTGGAAAAGCCTCGGAAAAGGGTCAACGGGTCAGGTTTTACTACAACTACTTGAAATGCGTTTGGATAACATCCTTTTTCGATTGGGTATGGCTTCGACCATCCCCGGAGCCAGGCAATTAGTTAACCATAGACATATTTTAGTTAATGGT
The DNA here is from genome assembly GCF_001540865.1 of Ananas comosus. NCBI lineage: Eukaryota > Viridiplantae > Streptophyta > Magnoliopsida > Poales > Bromeliaceae > Ananas > Ananas comosus. The sequence continues at coordinate 18,036 of NW_017891411.1, read as the reverse complement.
CGTATAGTGGATATACCAAGTTATCGTTGCAAACCCCGAGATATTATTACTGCGAAGGATAACCAAGGATCAAAAGGTCTGATTCAAAATTCTATTGCTTCATCCGCCCATGAGGAATTGCCAAAACATTTGACTATTGACTCATTCCAATATAAAGGATTAGTAAATCAAATAATAGATAGTAAATGGATCGGTTTGAAAATAAATGAGTTGTTAGTCGTAGAATATTATTCTCGTCAGACTTGAACCTAACAAAATTAAGAAAGAAAGGTTCATAGAATTTTGTCCCCTTTTCGCCGAACTAAATAGATCTAAGGGCCTTAATCCATCCGCATTTTTCACCTATCACAAATGGATCAACAGTAGGATTTTTTTTTTTTTTCTTTTTTGCTCTTTCCTATTTTATAACCACAGTAATTAGGAATAGAGAATTTCTATCAAATAAAGGTCTTATTGCTGGAATAATGGTTTCAATTGTTATTTGATTTGATACATCGTGGTCGATAACGTTGGTGAATTAACAGAAACGGAAAGAGAGGGATTCGAACCCTCGGTAAACAAAAGCCTACATAGCAGTTCCAATGCTACGCCTTGAACCACTCGGCCATCTCTCCTACATAATCTTATTATTGGCCAGAAACTGAGTGAATAGCGAGTTATTTATATTACTGCAGTACAGGTACGACCGATCACTAGTTCCATAGGGAGAATTCCTTTCCCATAAGGAAATGATACTCTGAATCATATAACTGTAATGAAATATACGATCAACCAACATTTATCGAATTTGAAAAAGAGTCAGAAGAAATGGTTTGATCCTCTTATTTCTCGAACCGAGAGATCCATGAATCGGGAAGACATTGCTTTTGCTAATTCGAATTGAAGGGTGATATCAAATCGGTCTATTTTCGGCGTCATATACATAGTTAGCACATTCGTCAGGCAGAATGCCGTCGCCTATTGTCACTAAGAAACTGAAAGAAACCTCAGAAACGGAAGAAAGGGGAGAAAGTGAGGAAGAAAGCGATGTAGAAACAACTTCCGAAACGAAGGAAATACTAATTGGTGGAATACCGGGCAATCCGAAACTCTCTTAAATGATATTCAAGAGAAAAACGTTCTAGAAAGATTCATAGAATTAGAAGAACTCTTTCTGTTGGACGAAATGATAAAGGAGTACCCGGAGACACATATACAAAAACTTCGTATAGGAATACACAAGGAAACGATACAATTGGTCAAAACACACAATGAATATCATCTCCATATCATTTTGCATTTCTCGACAAATATAATCTCTTTCGCTATGAACTTTCTATTATATATCCGTTGAAATCAGTATTTGTGTTTCCGCTTGAGTCGTACGAGATGAAATTCTCATATACGGTTCTCAGAGGGGGAGTTCTATTGGGTTACCTATCTCAATAAAGTATATGATTGGTTTGAGGAACGTCTTGAGATTCAGGCGATTGCAGATGATATAACTAGTAAATATGTTCCTCCTCATGTCAACATATTTTATTGTTTAGGGGGGATCACACTTACTTGTTTTCTAGTACAAGTAGCTACGGGTTTTGCTATGACTTTTTACTATCGTCCAACCGTTACAGAGCCTTTTTACTCTGTTCAATACATAATGACTGAGGCCAACTTTGGTTGGTTAATCCGATCAGTTCATCGGTGGTCAACAAGTATGATGGTTCTCATGATGATCCTGCACGTATTTCGTGTGTATCTCACAGGTGGATTTAAAAAACCTCCACGCGGTCAGAGATCACTTTCTCCTCCCACTGCTTGGGAGCTCACGGTTTCATGTTCTATTTCACTCCCCGATGGGGGTTCTTTTCACCTTTCCCTCACGGTACTACTTCGCTATCGGTCACCCATGAGTATTTAGCCTTGCAAGGTGGTCCTTGCTGATTCACACCGGATTCCACGTGCCCCATGCTACTCGGGTCAGAGCGTAAGCTAGTGATGCTTTCGGCTACTGGACTCTAGCCATCTAGGGTGCAGCACTCCACCGCTTTGCCTACAAAAACGAAACGGTCCCTCCGTAACTAATCATCCATAATATCAAATAGATCATTTTCTTCTTTGGTAAATCTACCAAGGGCTATAGTCATAGTGATTGTAAGGTACCAGACTTCTAAAATCACGAAGCTACGGTGTACATTTGGTTGGAGAACTATTTGAATGGTTCCGGTGAGGTTCTGGAGCAATCGGGCGTTTCGGTGTGCGTAGGCGCGAAAACAGAACCCGAAAGGCTATGTTGGGCCGTGAGCTAAATCCGGCATTAGCGAGGATGGAAAGATGATGAAAACATGTTTGAAAACATGTTTGGAGAGTCTCGGTTCGATTTGAAAAGAATCGGAGGTCAAACGAACGAAAATGAGCGAAAACGGACGAAGCTGAAAATTGGCTAAGTCTGGGCTTGAGGTCTCTCTGGGACCGGTCCCAGGCAGAGAGACCGGTCTCTCAGGGACCGGTCCCTCATGTAGAGACCGGTCCCCGAACCCCGAAAATGCCCAGTTCGGGCTGTTGCAAGAGAGGCATTGTTGAGGGACTTATATGCAATTGTGGCATGGGTTAAGTGTATAGAGAGGGTTAGAACACCTCTCTCTCTCTTTCCCTCACCGTTTCATCCCTCTCTCTCTCTCTCTAAACGAAAGAAGAAGAAGAGAAGAAGAAGAGGAAGGAGGAGGAGAGAAAGAAGAAAAGGGAGGAGAAGAAGCTTGGAGGGACCATCATCACCATCATCTTCTTCTTCTTCACGTTGGAGCAAGCTTTTGGAGGTAACCTCCTTGCTCATCCATAGTAGATTTGTAGGGTTTGGTTTAAATACCTTATAAATGGATTTAGAGGAATCCTAGCATGCTATCTAGATGAATGATACCTAATTCGTGAAGGTATTTGGTGGTTTTTGCCGTAGTCGCAAACTAGGGCACAAAAATGGGATTTTTGTAAATAGATGGGTTTGATCTCAAATAACCCTCTGTAAACCTAATTGATAGGTAACGAAACACGTTAGTGAAGACGGTTCGGCAATCCGGCGAGCCGTTACAAAGATATTGAAGAAACGGACGCTTGGAGCTTCGTTTCCGCCTGGAGGGCCGAGGCGACGTCCATAAATCATGAAATTGGGTCCCGAGCATCGTAATGGCGAGGCGAAGATCGTTAGCACTTGAAGCGGCGAAGCGACGCGCTCTTGGAGAGAAACTGTGAGATCGGGCCCAAACGGGTGCCGAGTGCCGCGGAAGGCCGATTGCAAGTGTCGACGAGCAATCGAAATGCGAGTTAAGGTGGGTTGTGTTTACCGAAGCGACTAGGTCGCCCTTTATGTCTAAGATGATTAAGAATCTATGTTGATACATATGAATGTAAATAAGGCACATAGATGATGCATATAAATGTGAATAAAGCATGTGGTTGATTCATGTAGCTAATGCATGTTAATAATATGATGCAAATGCTAAGTAGGTGCATATGAAATGATATAGAAATCATAGGAGACATGATCAGCATTATGAGATTATGTATGCATGTTGACATCATAGAATGTATACCAGATGAAATGCGGGTGTCTATAGTACTCGATATGACAATAGGATATCAAGTAGATCGAGTGGCATTAACCTAGTGTTAATAAACATAGGTCGAACATAGATGACATTGAACCTAGTGTTGTTGAACCTAGGATAAATAACGAGTGGCATCTAACCTAGTGTTAAAGAACATAGGTTGAGTATGAACCTAGAGTCGGGATCTAGGAGTGTGGCATCTGACCTAGCGTTAAAGAACATAGGTTGAGAACTGAACCTAGAGTTAGGGTAAACCTAGGTTGTGAAATTGAGGCATTAGATCTAGAGTCAGTCGGACCTAGGGTGGAAAGTGCATTGGACCTAGATAGGTCGACAGCATAGGGTTGGATATGGACCCTTGACTTGTGAAGTGGATTCCGGAATCCCGAGACTTGTGAACTCAATAGTTCTTGGACCGCGGGTGTATGTGGCATGTTCCTCTCCCACCGGAAGAACTTTGAGGATTATGACTAAGCAAGACAAAGAGCGCTAGGGTGTATGCGGCATATTACTCTCCCTATCGGGGGTCTTGGCTATGGGTGTATGCGGCTATGTTCCTCTCCCTCCGGCGGATCCCTGACCACGGTGCACGGACCTTCGGGCGGACTGTTGGGCGATGTGGTTCTTGGCTTGCAGGCTGAGGTGCATGCGACAGGGTCCTTCACCTCGAGCCGGGCAGAGCGCGGCTTATCCGCAATTGATTGACTCGAGGCCGAGTCGGGTGGCTAGCTGGAATAAGGTAGATAGAACCTTGAGGGCTAGTGGTAAATGTGTAAACCTAAGGTAGTAGAAACCTTAGAGTTGGATGACATGAGCTAAGATTAGCGAGATTGATTGTAGAATCAATAATTCTACTAGTTATTGCATATATTCCTGCTGCATATAGCATGGCATCATTGCAGTTGTGAGGCAAAGCAAGGTAAAGTTAGTTGCATGTTTATGATATACATATCTATCTATTTATTGGACTAACTTGTATTTGCCTCCCTTGGACCTGTTGGTCGACTCCTCCCTTGGGTGGCCGTACCCACTGGGAACCATGGAGTTGGTTCTCACCCCACGTTGTTTTGGGGTTTTACAGGTTCGCACGTGAGCGGCGCGGTGGCGCGAGGCAAGGGCGTAGCTCCATAGATAGCGCCCTACCCCCAGAGACCAGAGCTAGCAGTACCCCGTCGATGTAGCTTAGGGGTATAGAAAATGAAAGGAACAAAATATATTTACCTTGTAATATCTATGATGTATTAACTTAATTGCTTTGGAAGTTGAATGTAATATATAAGGTGCGATGTAAATAAATGAATCTAATGTGAATGTATATAATAACATAGGATGTGTTATGTTGTGATACTTTCCTTACGCAATTATGATTGATATTTGTTCCTGGTTGGAACCCTTGTATTGTTTTGATTGCGACGCCTAGAATGTACAGGGGAGACTTTGTCCGTCCAAGACCTAACCATTGTCTAGACCAAAAAGGTCTAAGGCTGCCAGTACCAGTTGAGCCAACAATTAAGCTTGCTCAACACTCAAACGTACAACCAATGCATGTCCGTCACTAGGTGAACAGAGTTGCCACTCGCAACAAGCGATCAAAACAACCAGTGATGCCAAACACCTGTCTCTACGAGACCCTATCGTTGCCGTCCCCAAGGGACCCTAGCGATCGATGTTTCTAGCAACACTAAATGCCCGTCTCATCGAGACTCCAACATAACCTTCACTAAGTGACCGAACAACGACCCAATCCAATACAAGGTATCCACGATAACCAAAACATATACCTTATACAACAACGCAAGCTGCGACATCTGAGCCAACCACCAGGCTCACTAGATGATCAAAGGTAACTGTCACCTCTCATGCAAGAGAAAAGAAATATCGACCCAATACAAATATTCCCCAAAGGGGTAGGGTATCTTGTCCTAACTTTTGACAATACGTTGTCTGCAGCCAACGTACTTAACAAAAGAAAGGTAAGATACCTGCAGATCCGTCGCCAACAGAAGGTTGGAGACATGACACAACACTAAGCCAACCAATGACCCTATAATGCGCTAGAATGCACAAACAAAGATCCGACATCACGACCGTACAAAAACCAGATCCGACACACATCACACTGACAAGGAACCTAGAAAGGTCAAAACATCCGCCTTGGTAATCCCAACAGCAAAACCATCCGACATAACTCAAAAGAGTGCACCTTATGCCTGCGGATTGACTAGCAAAGATTTCCTTGTCCCGTGTTGGAGGTGGGGCGATAACAGCAGCAATAGCAGCCTATCGACACCTTACTGCTCAGAGATAGTCCACTCACTGACCCCACTCCTAACACCAAAACGAGTACATGCCATAACCTGCAACACAAGAAATACGGGGTAATAAACACAAATCAACCTTCGAGCCTCCTAGCTCGATAACCTCGAGACTAAATCTCGAACATCCCGCGCTCGCACGTGCCTATATAACTTAGGTCTTTCTATAGGTCAACCTAACCAATGGTTCAGTTCATTTACTTTTCAAAACAACCTGTGAATGGTGTTGTGGTTGTAACTAGGCTCTGATACCACTACAGGAAAATGATTTATAAGTGACAATAAAAAATTATCACTAAAAATAAAAATTTGTCACTAATAATTTTAGTGACGATAAATACCGTCACTATAGGTTGTCACGGTAGGTTCCGTGGCAAATAGATCTTGCCACGGAAAAACCAACATTGTCACTAAAATTAGTATTAATGACAAATTAATTTTGTCACTAAACATTACCTATTTGTCACCAAATAATATTTACGAAATGGTTCAATATTAAAAATAGTAATCTTAGGTGACAGCATATGCCGTCACTAATAGTTAGTGACGTCACTATCCGTCACTAAATATTGTATTTATGACGATAATTCCCTACACTACTAATATTTAGTGATAACAAATTTGTCACAGAATATTACATTTATAATAATAACATTCATCACTGATATATCATCACTAACATTTAGTGACAACAAAGTTTATTACTAAATATTACTTTTACGATGTATCCTCAAGGATTATGTAGAATCAACTTATATTTATAACAAAGCAAATCGATGAGATTTTTAGGTCCTAATAATGAAAAAGTAGTAATATTCTTACATTCGTCATACAAAATGCCTCCCAATATCTCTAGTTTCTAAGTACATGACAAATAGTTTTCAAATTCAAACTACATGATTTAAACTGAAATAACTACATTTGATTTTATGGTCCACATTCAAAATAAAGTACTGTCAAATACTAACACCATGTAGAAATTGCACTATTCGATCATCCTTACCTGCAATAAATTAAAAATAAATATAATTAGTTAATGACATATAACAATGTGTCTACATACTAAAACGGATATAATCACCTTTTCTCCCCTCAGCAAATGAATCTTGCTCAATTCAAAAAGTTTTAGCATTCTGTTGGCATGATGCCTGCAGATATCAATCAAATAGGCAATAAGAAGGAAGTTTAAAATGTCATGCAATTGAATTACATAAGCCGCATGCTATGATTACATGCTAAAACTTGATATCACTATAATATTATTAGATCACCTAGTTACAAAAGATAAATAAATTGTGAGCAGCATTAGATCACCTAGCATTAATCACTCATCTACTCAAACAACCAGATATTCCCTCCCATATTAAAGTGGGAATTATCCTTTTACGTCGAAAACAAGTCAAATTTCCTCCCTCCAAATAGATTGTCAGAGATTTATTTTATTCAATAGTATTTTTCATATAGTTTGGATAAATTAGGTACAAAATAGAGATTACATATGCACTTTTCTGTCCTACAAGTAATTCATGACATTAACTTAAAGATTGTCCTAAATAACATATGCACTTTAAGTTTGAAGTCAGCAAGTATAAAATTCAAGATAGATTGCTTACCATCTACATAAGAATCGACTTCTACAAACAAAAGCGACAAGCACAGAAGTCAGCAAGTGTAAACAGGCTAGTTCTATTGCATCTATCGTACAATAACACGATTCTATATTTGTAGGACTGGAATAATATGGAAATAGGTAGACAAGTTGCTCAAACTTTTCCTCTTTTGTTGTTGTGTTACAGTATAGTTGAAACTAACAAATAACTTGCAGGGTCGCTGCAATATTAGTGTGGGACCAGGAAGTGAATGATCTATGGTGACAAACTGATTTGTTGTTCAAATGGTTTGCACTGTGGGGGTGTAAGAAGCAAAGGATATACAGAGTTACTATAAAATGTAAATATATTCAGATGCATTAATATAGTAAAACATGTATTAGCGCTTGATCCGTTAAAGGATCAAAATTCCTCCAACAACTAACAACAATTGTCTCAAATTCTACTTTCTTAGGAACAGAAGATCATACTTTTGAGCATCTGCGGATTGTTTTTTAAAGTAGAGAAGGTATTCAAAAAGCCATCCTACACGATATGGCTGAAAGAGTTCTCCTCAAGCAACAATACCTTTGGCAATATCAATTCTCTAACACATGATCATGAGGATTTACACATGATGAAATTACCAAAGATAATACATTATCATAAAGTTAATTTACAGAAAAATCAGAGGACAAAACCTCAAATAATGGACTCAAAATCAACACTTGATTTAGAATCAGCTAATCTTGTACTATTCTGGAGTCACTAATTTTAAGAAATGCCAAACACAAAGTAAATGCACATGATCATTCTTCAATTTTTTTTTTCATTTGAAGCATTATAATACTTTGAAATCATAACAAATATATGTACATTAAACCATAAGCTACCCAAAGACATTTTTAGAAAGCACAACAGAGATACAACAATGGGACTATTCACCAATATCAAACACTCACTAAGACTACTATTACTTGAGCAGAGGAGGCAAATAAGCATGAAATAGCATCAGATCTATATTATATCCTTTAACGGATCAAGCACTAATACATGTTTTACTATATTCAACAAATTTCCGCAAAGATCTAAAATTATCAGTATATCCAATATCCTGACAACAAAGCGCCTGAAATTATAGTATACTATTAATGCATCTGAATAAACAACAACTTAATAATAAGCTAGGAAACATCCTTTACTACATTAATGCATTTGAATATATTCTGAATAGACACCAACTTAAACTCTAGTTAATCATAATTAAGCATGAAAAGAAATTGCATTAAACACATAATAGCAAAGATGAGGTAGATGTATTTCTACTTTAACGTTAATCTGGACAAATTGACTCAAAACTAATTTCTCTACAAAAGAATACAAAGTAAAATGATAATGACGAGTTGACTCAGAACTGATCTGTAGCTTCAGTATGGGAAGGCACATTTTGGTGCTAAAATACATGTATTATCATCGAACAATAAATCAAGAAACTTGTACAGCATCAGGCTTTCAAAATTTAATAGCATTTTCTTGTTCCAGCAACTACTTTCATATCATGATCAATAAGTTTTGAAATGAATAACAAGTTTCGAAAAAGAATATACAAATAGTTTAAGCTTTAATAAAAAAGAGAGATGGAAACTTTGTTATCCATCTGCAAGGCTACAATCAGGCAACATGATCTAAGCATTACTTAAATCGTAGCTTCGTTAAATGATTTTGATGGCAACAATCACATTAGTATATCCATCTGCAAGGCTACAATCAGGCAACAACCACAAAAAAATTCACCAGACCTCATCAAACATAAACTAGCAAGTGCATCATAGCGTTACCACAATTAAAGCAAACAATAGAAATCCAAAAGATCAAACAATAAACAATAATCTCAACCATACATGATGCATAACACCAAAAGCAGACTCTAGTTTTGATCATTAAGTGGGTAATATTAGAGCTCCAAAGCACATTATTTTCGTTCTTTCTTCTATACATGCCAAAATATTCCACCACAAAAGGAATGGCATGCATCTTCATCACAAAAGGAATAAATTTACTAAATCTACAGGTTCACTCCACAGTTCCTTTTAACCATGATAATAAAGAAGCCAATATTCCTAACTGCCCAGAAATCAGGAATCCATAACCATATATAGTGCCAATGGAACATATGAACACATAGTTATCAGGTTATGATATATGGAAAGGAGTTGAGCAGTAAAGGGAGCACTAATGTGATGAATGAAAGATAGATAATAACCATATATAGTGTGCAATTTATAGAATGAACGGTCCTGGACACGAGGAACAGTTCTTTCCAATTATCCTAGATACCCAGATCCAAAAGTTAAAAACTGCTATATATGGAAAGAAGTTATTCCCTGCTGTATAAGGATCGACCACGGCATTAAGAATCAATTTAGTTTTAGACTTTGTAGCTTTATTCTATGGTTAATGTCTTTAGTTTTATGTAAATAGTTTAAACTCTAGCATGCCCATTATTAATTTATGTATTTATTTTTGCACACCTAGAGGAAAAGTGAACTCAAGACTTAAAAAAGGATTTTTTTTGAGAGAGAAAAAAAAGAAAAGAAAAGGGTAAAGATTACGAAAATGAACTCGGATGTGATTTGTCCTCTCTTTGATTCGCGCCGGATCCATTTTCGCTCCCTCAAGCATGTCCTAAATCTCTATCTCTGAATTGGTCCATTTCAAGCCGCAGAGGCATACTTAGTTTCCAAAAATAAAAACATTTTAAAAAAGAGGAGTTGGGAATGACCAGGTATTTGTTTAACAAAATTGACTAGTCTCTGTTATGAATCAAGGGAGAGCCACATAATTCCTATTCCAAGCCACTGAATTTATCTGAACCCCACATTCTATGATAACCTTGCGCATCAAATCAATCCATAATTAAGGGGGCAAAAAAATTATGCTCAAAGAAATCAATCTCCAAGCTAATTCTCTTTCATGTACTATTAGAATCAGCCCCACCAACCAATCATAACAAATTAGAATCATCATATATAGAAACTCCTAAGTTCTTATTCATTAATCGCAGCTTCAAAAATAACAGGACTTCTCTTTTTTTAAAAAAAAAAAGAAGAAGAAGAAACAGAGTAACTAATTTGAAGAAACAGGACTAAATTTACCAGTATTGGTACCAAAATCGAAGCTGCTCGATCTGGCCTGGTCTCTGCTCCACCATCTTGAAGCACTCGAACGAGGGATAAGCGTATCCGAACAGCACCCTACAACAATTATCATTTCCCCAATTCTTTTATTTTTTTTTAAAAAAGAAAAGCTCATATCGCAGATCAATTCAAGGATCAAATTAAAGGAAAACGAGAATGACAAATAACTGCAACGAATTTGATCATGCTTACACAAGTATATTGGTGAGGAAATCCCCCAACATCTTCGAAACAAAAAAAATGCGTTTCTGATTGTAAGATATTATTCGACGATATTGGCTAACTTTGGCCAAATAGGCCAAAGTGGGCAATTAAACGATTCGGACAAGTTCCGTTCGATGTTCCAACACATTTGAAAGAGCAAAAGTGAGTTCTAAAGGTGTTGGAATGGGTTGGACATCGATCGACGCGAAAAGAAATCGAAACAGATCGAAAAACAGCATTCTGGAGCTGCTGTACCGGTACAAGGGTGATGGTTGTACCGGTACAACCATCGCAGCCAGGCTGCGCAGCTCTCGGGTTCGAAGGCTTCAGGCGCTGTACCGGTACAAGGCTGGCTTGTACCGGTACAAGCTCTGCGAACCAGTTAAACCCGAGGCTCGGTTTACGCTCGGATTAAAGGCCTGTACCGGTACAAGGCCCCGTGTACCGGTACAAGGGCGCGACAGCTGCGGGTTAAGTTGCAAAATCTGTTAAATGGAGGGCTTTTTAGCATATTGTTACAATTGAGGACTTAACCCCCTCACTCTCAGCTCTCTCCCCTCTTACTCTCACAGCCCCTCTCTCTCTCTAGCTCTCTCTCTCTCTCTAACCGGTTGAAGGAGAAGAAGAAAGGAGAGGAAAAAGAAGGAAAAAGAGAGGAAGAAAAGGAAGGAGAAGAAGGAGAAGAAGGCTTTGGAGCTCTTCTTCACCTCATCCTTGGCTTAGGGCTTGCTTTGGAGCAAACCCTAGAGGTAAGCCTCAACCCTAACTTGTGAATCTAGGGTTTTGGGAGGTTTTTGTTGGTTTTAATGGTTCAAATGGAACCTAATGAGTTTAGAGGTGATGGATCTAGCTCACATTGAAGCTAGCACCCATGGTTTCCTCATTTATGCTAAACCTAGGTTTTGAAAAGGGTTTTGTTGCTTAAGAATGGTTCAAATGAAAACCATTGGAGCTTAAGAGAAGGTTCAATCCCAAATTTGGAGCTTGAAACCATGATTTCTCTATTGTTGCTAAACCTAGGGTTAAATTTGGGGTTTTTGGAAATATAAGGGTTTGATCTCTTTTGAGGGGTTAGAAACCTAATTGCTATGTTTATAAACGCGTAGGCGAAGACGGTTCGTCGATCCGACGAGTGAGCGCGAAGATATCGCCATTTGATGCGCTAAAGGGTTAAAGTTAACCCAACAAAAATTAAGCGGCGACAAGACTAGCACGAGAACGCGTCTCGGAGTATTTTCGGCATCACCCAAGGTGGGGGAGTGCCATCCCGAAGTCATCGGGCTACTTTCTATGTCTAAGTCTAAATATGATCAAGTTGCATATCGTGCATATTCTTATAGGGTTAAAGATTTTATTATGTTGCTTAAATTGCATGCTAGTAGCTATAGATATGGTTGATTGAATGATTTATAAACTAGCATGCATGAGATTAAAAGATAGAGTTTGATGATGAGATTTAACCCTATATGAGATGATTAATGCTTATGTTGCTAAAGAACTAGTATGATGAAACTAGTGTTGATAATGAGTCTAAATGACGAGTGACATCTAGTTAGAAAACTATGACGAGTGACATATGATTGATGATGATCTTGACATTGGAACATTAGTGTAGTTGAGACACTATGAGATTGGGTACATGTATACCTTGCTTCCATGATGATATTACCCTCAAAGGGTTGTTATTGTTGCTCGTGAGATGATCTTGCTCACATCGCCTGTCTGCGCTTGGTGGGGTCGCTCCCCTCAAGTTGTGCGCTCCGGAGTTTGGTCACTAGAGAGACAGCCCTGCTCGCTGCTCGGATAGCCTCTTGTTATCCGCAGGCATACTCGGGGATCGACCAGCTAGGCATCCCTCGGAGATTGATATGTGAGTTTTGCTTGTGGACCTTGTGTTCGCTTGGAGATTGGGTTATCCATTGAGTCTCACCCATGATTGATGTTCATAGTAGCTGTTCATTGTTCATATCAGCTTGTTTGCTTACCTAGTAGCATGTTTTATAGCTTACTATGATGGCTGTTGTAGATATTGGTAGTTGCTTACTTACCCAGCTTCATTTATTGTTCATACATTCATGATTCCAGATTGAGGCATAGCTTGATATAGTTGTTTACATACCTGCTTCCGTTCAGCTTAGCTTTATATATATTGCATATATATATCTCTCTATGCCTGCTTGAGACCTAGTGGGTAGATCGGCGGAGTCGGCGGCCGAACCCACTGGGAACTATTCGTAGTTCTCACCCCCGTGTGGCTCTGGGGGTACAGGTACACAGGACAGCGGGCCTTCGTCGATGGATCGCGGCAAGGGCATAGCGCCCTAGCAGTTGGTTGATAGCTTTACCTTCCCTACTTGCATTAGCTCTACCCTGTACTTTTGGTTTATACATTTTGAGAGTAGATATTGTATAGGGTGAGGTTTTGGAGAGTTTATGATGTACTTACATTTGAAAAAGAATGCAAGTTGTATTAAATGATTAAAGTTTAAATGATGTTGAAAGAGGTTTAACGTTTCGATGATGTCTCAAATAGATAAGTTTCTCTCTTTTGTATACTTGTATGGCTTTACTTGTATCGCTTGCTCTAGTTGGTTGTAGCACTGTTTGTGCTCTCGTTTATCGTTGTTTGATTGTGTATGTATTCAAGTTGCATTCCTGGGGACTTGTTGTACACAATCAGTTGCTTAGCCTTGGGCGGACAGGGGAAACTCCGTCCGTTCGACGGTCGCGCCACCGCCCTCGAACCGGACCAAATTGGTACCGTTTTCGGGTGGTGCGGTCTGGGGCGTGACAGTTGGTGGTATCAGAGCGAGTTAAGAGCAAGCAAAAGAGAGAGTCTAGGATGACCTAGGAGACTCTAGGTTGGTTAACCCTAAGGTTGTAGGTGCGTGAATGCGACGTGAACCTATGACGCGGCGGAAGCTAATTGATTGGGTTTGAAGTTGGTGTTGTACTCTAGTTATGGCTAGAGATGATCCAAGTTGTATTAATTTTGGCTTAAGGTGATTGTGTTGGCGGCCGACAACACGATGCCGAGAGTTGAGAACTAATACACTTGCAAGCTTACCGCCTGATTTATGTCGTTTAATCGTTATGTTTCGCAATTACGATGACGTTGTTAAGTCAAGTAATTAACCAACGGTTTGCGTTTCAGGAGCTATGGCACCAAAGAGACGTTACGTGCGTAGGACCGCTCCGGCATCACCCCGAGAGGTGCCCGAGACAGCCGTGCCTCCAGTGGCGCCAGTGCCAGCTGGGCCTACTGAGGTGCAGGAGTTGCGAGCGCAAGTTGCGGCGCTCACTGGACGGTTCGATAGGATTCAGGAGCTGTTGGAGCAGCAGGCTGTGGCGGCGGCGGCGGCTGCGGCAGCGGGTTCAGGCCGCGGTCCGCCTGCGCCTTCGATTCGCGCCCCTGATGCGGCCGAGGGTGCGGGTGGCGTTTCGGTTCCGGTGGCGGCGCAACCCCCACCGGTGGATATTCCTCCGGCTAGTTCGAGTTCTCCTACCCCAGCGATAGCGGCTGAGGAGGCGGAGCGTAAGCGAGGCTATGTGGCGCTTTCACTGGGGTATAATAACTGAACCTCCTTAGAACTGGATAAATGAATTCTTGTTACTACTAAGGTAGGTTATTCTCTTCCAGAATTTAAGCGCCAGATTACAGTGGACCAAGTCAATTCATTTAAACAAGTTCAACAAGCTGCTAATAACTGCAAAGCCTATGCGAAAGAATCAAACTTGGTGAACTTTTTATGAATAGAAGAAGTATTCTATAGGGGGACATAAAGTATATGGAAAATATCTCCTGACATGCTCTACATAAACTTTTGGCTACTAGACTATCTTATCCAAAGTCTCAGCATTATCACGCACAAGAATGCAATTCGTCAAATAGACAAATATACTTGTTTTGAATATTGTTCAGTTTTTGAATGTTGATTACAATTTGATTCTTTCAATACAAAACTGATTAAAGTGAATACCTGTTGAACTGGAAATTGTATCCAAGTCCACACGCTCGACAATCACGACCGATATAGTCAAACCCGCATGAATGATATTGTAAAGCATAAATAACTTGAGCCAAAGTAGCAGCATGTATTACCATACAAAACTTCAAACAAGATCTGCTCAGAGAAGTTTCTTACTTATCAACATCTATTCCAGTACGACCATTAGCAACAATATCATACAGAAAAAGTTTCTCTTTTGCACTCTGTACAAACATAAGTTTTCATTAAGAAAGAAAAGGAAAACAGGATATTTACATCTAAAAAAATAGTGAATAAATGATAAAAAAGAATATATATGCCTAGAATTTATTTTGAGCTTATTAGTTTTGACAACTTAGACCACAGTGTGTTATTAAGTTTTAAAATATCATACTAAACTGTGAAACTCACCTAGTTGCTTCAAATCCCGCAACCTGAATGACATGATGCAACAAATAGTAATCAGAGTCAGACAGCACATCTATTCTTGAGGAGACATCAAATAACTAAAAAAATTCAGTTAGCTTTGGAACTGTTCAGTGTCGATGAACTTCAAACTGAGCTGGAGTAATAATGAAAAAAAAGGTTATATAAAATAGTGAAAAGCACAGATATAAAAGAGATCAAAGTGAAAACCAGCACCGGAGCTTGAAAACTTTCCACGCACAGCCCGATGCACAGTCGGACGGTAAGATAAGGCCAGGCATCGAATAACCAGCTGCAAATAAATGAGGCAGATGTATTAGTCATATCAGCCAGTCTCCATGCGTGAGGCAGATCCACCAGGCCTCTTTCTCCCTACTGTATAGAGCTCTTTCTCCCTGCGCCAGGCCTCTTTCTCCCTGCGTGAGGCAGATCCACCAGGCCTCTTTCTCCCTACTTACAGCACGATGCTCAAACGCTGGGCGCCACTTCTCTCTTCGCCGTCGATCCTAATGAGGAGGCTGATAAAGCAAAATACAACTATAATACTACTACTAATTTACTACTACAAATTTGCCACAAACCTTGTGGTCCTCATTTGGGACTTCCCCACTTTACAAGGATAAATAAAAAGGAATCAACACCAACAAATACAAGAAGAAAGAGATGCAACAACATGAAGAGGAATAGAGACCAACTGTGACAACAAATTTGAGCAGAACTTGATAGAAATAGTAAAGCCATAATACCAAACTAATTACAGAGAAAACACATTACGGAACAACGTACGACAAATGCTGCGTGTGCATGATTCAACGTGATTCAACTTGTAACGTAGCTATGATGTAAAATAGAATAAATTGATAGGTTAGCCTCCTAGTGGTTAGCTAATAGAACATAAACAAATGAACAGCTACACGAAGTTATTGTTACAGCTTGGTTATTTTCTTTTGTAATCAACATAACGAAGTCAAAGGCATCAAATTTTTTAGTTCCGTTTAGATTAGGCACGTTGCAACAGAGAATTTAATTTTTTTTGGGGGGCAAACTTAGATCGGGCACGCCAAATCAGAACCCCAATTCACAAATTAACTATTAAGGGATCAAAAGACACACATGGTAATTCAACTAGAGTTCACATAGTAAGGAAACTACAGTATTTGTTGCTCAAGATAATTGCGTTCAAGATATTTGACTATGCCAAATACAAGCCAAAAGCTTTGAAAAGAAATTAGCAAAACCTAAAGCAAAAGCAGCGTAGTTAGGGCAAATAAGCCGTCGAGGGGCTCATTATGAAAGCATTAATTTGCTTAACACATAAGAATTAAGTTGGAATTGCTTTTCTACCTCAAAGATGGGGCAGCAGGATTAAGGAAATTTAGCAAAACCTAAATCAAATACAGTATATAAGCAGAGTAAATAAGCCATTGAAGGGCTCACTGTGAAAGCATTAATTTGTTTAACAAAAAAAGAACAAACCTTCCACGCATGAAAAACTTCCACGCACGATCAAAATGATCTCAGAGATCAAATTCATAGCTAATGTTATTACAAGAATAAACACGAAAACCTTTCGCGCACGATAAAAATGATCTCAGAGATCAAATTCATAGCTAATTCTATTACAAAAATAAACACGAAAACCTTTCGCGCATGATCAAAATGATCCCAGAGATCAAATTTGCAGCTAATTTTAAAAATCTCTGAATCGAATCAAACCCCAAAAAACGCAAAAAATGTTAAATATTTATTGGCTAAAGAGATCCAAAACCTATGAATAAACCTGAGAAGCCCCACGACTCGTCATTGATGGAGATTTTTAGAGTAAAAGGAATTGGATACAGCTACGAATTTGAATGTAACTAGTTTTTAGAGTAATGGTAGATCTCACAGTTGAGTGATTCTTCATTCCCTGTTGTAGAATTTGAGATTGAGAGCTCTTACCAATGGATCGAAGCACCGAATCGAGAAGCCGCACTGCCGAGGGCTCGGATCGGATCGCCGGGTCCAGGATCGTCCTCGCGGGGCCAAGAAGGTCAGGGGCGATAACGAAGGCGATTTGGGGATGAGTTCGCAGCTTGGAGAGAACGCGGAGGTTGAGGGAGGAGAGGATGAGTAGAGGTGAAGGAGAGGGGGAGAGCTCGAGCTCAGAGAGGAGGGGGTGAGGGAGAGAAGGAGTTGAGGGTGGGGGCGCTCGTGTGAGGTCGACGCAGGGGAAGGTGCGGTGGAGTGGCATCGGGTTTGGTTCAGGTTAGGGTTAGGGTTCCATTTAGGGTTTCGACGGGTTTGGTGAGGGGAGGAGGTGGTGAGGGGAGAAGAGGGATACGACCCAGGCCAGGATGAGACCGATTTTTTTTTATTTTTTTTTTTTTGTATTTCAGATTTTTATTTGGGCCTTGCAATTTTTTTTTTTAATTTTAAAAATTTTTGAATATATTTAAAGCACTTACACTTAAGTGTCCCAAGTAAGTGTCCCAATAACCTAGTTTTGTTGTAGTGCATTACTTTAAATATCCAAAAGTATTGAACAATATATACAATTAATTGTCTCCTAATGACCATTTATCACTTTCAATAATATATCCCAATGACCATTGAATATATATTACAATATATATTACTTTTTAAATAAGTAAATATCCAAAATAAGTAGAAGATAGAAGAGCCCAGATTCAAAATGAACAAATTGAAACTCGAAAAGGATCCTTCTGATTCTCGAAGAATGAGGGGCAAAGGGATTG
>NW_017891410.1:15311-18442 GCF_001540865.1 Ananas comosus | reverse complement strand
CATACTTTAGTCGTTTTAGCTAAAGTTTGATAATTTCATCCGAAACCTCGGGGGTTACATGTGCCTTTAGCTCCTTCAATTCCGCCGGTGCCATCCTGTAGGGCGCTTTTGAGATTGGAGTAGTCCCGGGGACGAGATTTACCACAAACTCAATCTCCCTATCAGGTGGCATGCCTGGAAGCTCTGCTGGAAACACATCTCCAAACTCCCGTACTATGGGAATATCCTCAATCCTAAGGGCGTCAGCCTCACCCCGAAACACAACAGTAGCCAAATAGGCTACACAGCCTCCGCTAATCAGCTGCCTAGCTCCAGAGGAGCTAATCGTCATCGCAAACAGCGAACTCTGGCATCCTCGGTACACAACCTCCGCCTGCCCCGGTTCTCTAAATGTCACAGTTCGATTTTTGCAATCGATAGTGGCGTAGTACTTGGTAACCAATCCATGCCCAAAACAACATCAAACTCTCCGAGTTTATGCAAAGCTAACAAGTCCACGGGCATGACCCAATCTCCAACCCGA
Organism: Ananas comosus; assembly: GCF_001540865.1. Taxonomy (NCBI): domain Eukaryota; kingdom Viridiplantae; phylum Streptophyta; class Magnoliopsida; order Poales; family Bromeliaceae; genus Ananas; species Ananas comosus. The sequence continues at coordinate 17,919 of NW_017891410.1, read as the reverse complement.
ACAGGGCAACTGGGGCAAAACTCTCGAATACCCAAAGAGTGATCGGGTACTAAAACTCGTCTCGGATGCAACAAAGATGTCAGTGGGATGCCATGCAACTCGGCAAACAGCCGGTCTATGAATGAATGCAATGCACCGGTATCAAATAATGCTCGAACTCGAATACTATAAAGTAAAATGTTACCCGCGACCACATTCTCGGCTGCTGCCGCCTCCTCAGTCTAGGCCGCGTACATGCGCCCGCTCGGGGCCTGTCGTGACCCCTCCAACTGCCGCTGCACAGGTGGCCGCCCGGCCTGCTGGTGTACAGAAGGTGTCCCCTGGCTGGGACCCGGTGAAGCTGGTGCAGATGCCGAAGATGGCGCTGGTACTGGACCCCTCGGACAATCCGACTGGAAATGGCCCTCCTGGCCGCACAGGTAGTACCTACCCCGACTGCGTGAACACTGCCGTGGGTAGTGAGGACCACCACAAATCATGCAGCGCGGAGCCCGGCGACGATCGGGTCCTCCTCGCTGAGTAGACGAGCTACGTCCTCGTGACTGGCTCCGGCTCCTAGGATCCCTCGGCGGCCTCCGTGAGTGCGTCTGGCTCGTACCCTCGGCCGCAGGCCTCTTGCATTTCCCCTTCTCCAAGCCCTCGTGACGCTCTTGAAGGTCTGCCACTCCGGCCTCCACGATAAGTGCATGGTTCACGATCTCCCGGTAGATTTGGAGGTTGGAGGACTGCACCAACCGAAAGATCGAAGGCCACAATCCCCGCTAAAAAATGCGGGCCTTGTCCTCATCATCCCGCACCACAAAAGGTACACAGTGGAGTAGCTGGGAAAACTCCCTCTCGTACTCGGCCACTGTCCGCTCCTCCTGGCGCAAGCTGCGTAGGTCCTGCTCCATCTTCCTCTTGACGCTAGTAGGGAAGTAGTGCGCTAGTAGGAGCTCCTTGAACCTCACCTAAGAAATCGCTGCCAAATCAGTGCTGGGGTTGTCCTGGATATCCAACCACCAACGATAGGCCTGGCCGTCCAAATGATGTGTGGCGAGCCAAACTCTATCCCGTTCCTCAACGCAGGTATCTCGAAACAGCTTCTCCATGTGCATCAACCACTTCTCAACAATCCAGTGGTCGACCTTCTCGCCGTCGAAGATTCTCGGACTGCACCTCCTGAACTCACTGAGGAGATCCATGAGCCGATCCCGCTCGGTTCCCTCGGCCATCACAGGGAAAGCTGCCCTCGCCGCAGGTATCTGAACCGGTGGTGCCGCAACCACTTCCTCCCATGGTGCGGTCACTGGTGCCGCACGTGAAGAACTGGGCGCGGGGGATTGCGCCCTCGGTGTGACGTCCACAACGGGTGCTGGCGGTGTGGGGACCTGAGTCTCCTTGGATGCTGCCGCCTGCTGTAGCAAGAGATCCTCCAGGTGCTTCATCCACGCCTCCTGCCGCTGTGCCACCTCGGCTTGTCGCTGAGCAGCCACCGCCTGCTGCGCTACGAGATAAGTGAGGACCGCAAGCTGGGACCTCAAATCGCGGACCTTGCTAGATCCGGAAGTCGCGGAGGTTTCGACCTCCTCGAGGTGTGCCGCATCGTCCGCTCCGGCAGATTGGGAGCGTGTAATCGGCATCGTCACTACAAAGCATAAAAGCGCAAGTTAATAACCCGCGCTATCGGATCCCCGCTCAAAGTAACCAAACCCCAAATCTTGCGAAAGTAGGAAAGTGTTATCCACAACTAACTCCCGATGTTACGTTGTCGGCTGCTAACGTAACCTTCCACGAAGTTAGAATTCATACACTCCGATTAAACTCTAACTTTTTAGAGTTGTCACCCAATCATAATACTTTCGCTCACAAGTCGAATAGACCTCGTCTTTCACGAGCCTATATCCTAAAGTCCAACCGGCCTAAGGTTTGCTAGGTCCACTAAAACTCAACCCTAGGCTATGATACCAAACTAATCTGTCATGCCCCGGGACCGAAGGAGGCCTTCCCGGTAGCGCCCCCGGACCCGCCATATGTCAGCACATATAAGGCGTCTACAAAAACAGCGAAAAATAAAACCAAAGAGGTAATCTACAACTATAGATATCAGAGCAAGAGTAAATCTATCATCTATAATAAGGTGGTAGAAAGTATACTAAACAATAAAAGTGAGTCATAAAGTTATACAATCACCATCTCCAAAAAGGTACAAAAAGCGGTTGTAATATACCGAAAATTCGGAAAATAAATATCGAACTTTAGTCAAATTGACCAAAGTGCGAAGATGGTACACTTCGGAAAGTCCGAAGGTGTTAAAACGATCAAAAGTGTGTTGTGGAAGGTTTTCGAGAGCTAAAGAATCAAATTCTGTAAAACTGCAGATTTTTAGCTCTCGGGGACCGGTCCCTGGTGGGAGAGACCGGTTCCCGAACGCGTATGAAATGAGACAGCCGAAAAATCGGCTAAGTCCTGAGAAAGTAGCTCTCGGGAACCGGTCCCTGTCCGAGAGACCGGTCCCCCTAAGAGAGACCGGTTGCCCTGCGCGCAGCAGCCCTGGCTGCGCGGGGAGACCCTTCGGGAACCGGTCCCTGAAGGAGAGACCGGTCCCCGGCTGCGCGAACAGCCCAGT
>NW_017891410.1:0-13290 GCF_001540865.1 Ananas comosus | reverse complement strand
ATGATAAATTGATTTAAGTCCCTGGTTTAAATAAGGTGCTCTGCTACGTAAAAGAATAGAGTAAGAGAAATCCCCAAGTGCTAAGGCTGTAAAGAATGTGGAGAAGCAATGTATATGTAATAAGAATATATATGTATCTATATTTGCAAGTACCTTGGAGTAGAAATGCAAACTTGTAAAATATGGGAATGTGACCCTAGTTTAATCTCTTTTATTCTTATATAAATAAAAGTTAAACATGCTCGGAAGTCTAAATTGACATTCCGACAGGTCAACGACGGACTATTTAGGGTAGATGTCGTTTAAGCTCTATTTGCATGGGGTCGCAAGAGCTCGTTGTTGAGACAGTGCGAGACGTTGATTCCAGTTTGTTGGCATCCCTACAGGTGGGTGGTGCTATCCGAAATCTTCGAATCTCTCTTTATGTCTATATTATCTGTTGAGCATATCTATATGTGAACTACTTGTATTCATGCATTATAAGGTATTGGCGTTATATAAGTGATAATTGAATATTTGAATTCCTGTCAATAGTAAGAATCTATGAACATTAGTATGTGGATATAGAACCCTATGAATGCATGGACTATAACAATAGTGAATTAGGTGACATCATGACTAGAGATTTGCTTAGCATCGAGAATGAAATTGTAAAACTAGCATAAAGGGCTAGTTAGACTTAAAGTGTTGTATTGTCTTTCATTGGATCCTCTAAAGGAGGATTAGATCATACTCACATCAGTTTTATATTCAAGGAAGGTCGCTCCTCCTTGAACGATGAGCTCCGGAGTAGTCATCTTAACTGGATCAGGAGCTAGCGTCTCCCCTAGTTGACAGTCCCGTCGGGATGTAGCTTGCGTCTCCCCGATATTTGGGATATCGTCGGTGAGTTACTGTTAACCAAAGGGTTAACCAGTTGATTGGGTAAAATTGTTAAAAGCATGCATGCATATTTATCAGTTATCATATATTGCTTCTTTCAGCTTTGTACAGGTATTGTAGTACTTACATGTTATAGTTGGTTACTATCTGTTTACTTTTCTTGCCTACATATGCCTGAATAGACCTAGTGGGTGAGTCGGCGAGGTCGGCGGCCGAACCCACTGGGAACTTTCAGTAGTTCTCATACCACTAACCGTACAGGTTCCAGCGCGAGCGGTGTGGCCGAGGATCGCGGCAAGAGCCCAGCAGCTTAGCTAGCGGACACCCAAGTTTAGTGGTATACCATTTTGAGTTGTGTTGTACATATTTGATGTAAGGAAAAATGTAAATGAATATGTAAATGATGTAAATAACTAAATGCTTTAGTTATCCAGTTTTATAGTTCAGTTTTAAAGTTTTAAAATTACAGTGAATACATATTTAGTTAAGTTTCACTTGTTCCTGTTGCTTGCCCTCGTGCAAGCCATGTATATTGAAATGTTATTATGGGAATTGTTTATTTCTTTATACATGTACTCATTGTTGTTGAGCCTTGGACGGACAGGGGAGGTTCTGTCCGTCCGGCGTCTGTGTACGGACCCCGATCAACCAAATTGGCGATAGTGGGACGTGACAGATAAAGTGGTATCAGAGCAAGTGATAAGTAAAAGTCTAGGATGACCTAGGGGACTTAGGATTGGAAACCTAGGGACTAGGAACGCGAGTGGCGTGAATCTAATGATAGCGAAAGCTAAATAAATTGGGTTAGTTGCTAGTAAATCTCTAATGTTAATTAGGGGCTGATCCAAGTAATATTTGTACACAACTTAAGGAGTTATGTTGGTGGCCAACAACATAAAGCCGAGGGTTGAGTATAAATACGCTTGATTGCTTTCGCCTGATTGGTTTTGTTTTACTAACTTGAATGTTACGTTTCAGGAGAAATGCCTCCACGGCGTGCGACGAGATCCACTTCGGCATCATCTTCTAGGGTGCCAGAGCAGTTTGGATCTAGCGAGGTTCGGGATTTGCGTGCCCAGATGAGTGCGTTAGTCGGGGCTATGCAGAAACAAGAGGAGCAGATGAGGAAGTTGCAGGATCTAGTATCGCGGTAGGCGACAACAGCATCACTGGGGAGTCAGGAGGTACCTATACCTGAGGCACCGACGACCGTGCCCCCTGCTCCAGCGACTGTTCCTCCCGTGGTTTCGGGGCCTTCTGTTGTAGATGCGGCCACAGTAAAGGTTGAGCACGAGCGATCATTGGCAGTACTGACAGCGTTTATGCGATTTAATCCGCCTATGTTCGATGGAAAAGAGGCAGATCCGTAGGTATTGGAGACGTGGCTTACCGCGATGGAAGCATTATTTGACGATATTTATACCCTAGAAAAGGATAAGGTTCATTTAGCAGCGCACTGTTTTGAGAAGGATGCACAGATTTGGTGGTAAAAGGCTAAGAAGAATCGGGCTCCAAACCTATCACCGATTACCTGGGATGAATTCCGGGAGCTACTATTTATGGAATATTTCCCTGACAGTGATAAAAGGAAAATGAAAGAAGATTTTCGCAAGTTAAAACAGGGGAATCGTTCGGTGCGGGAATACGAACGGGAGTTTACACATTTGGTGAATTGTGTACCCGGTATGATTCACAGTGATCGAGATCGAGCAGAATGCTTTGAGCGGGGGTTGTGACCTGACATATTCAAGGTAATCAATGCTTTGAAGTTAAAGACTTTTGAGGAAGTCCTAGATCAAGCTCTTTGGGTTGAGCGCGGGAATACGATTGCGTGTGATGAACGTGAATCGTTTGAAAGAGAACGAGAAAGGGAAAAAGGAAAGAAGAGGACCACTAGTGGTACCGGGGGACAATCAAGCTCTAAAAGGCCCCCTCGGTATCCACGAGCTCAGTCGAGATATCAGGGACCCCCGAGATGTGTGATTTGTGGCCGAAGTCACCGACCGACTGTTTGTCCACAACGTGAAGGGAAATGTTTTAAGTGTGGTCAGCCGGGACATATGATCCGCGAGTGCCCCAGAGGAGCATCATCTGCCCAGTCCACAGCTTTAGTTCAGTCACCCTCGAGGCAGCGTGCGGGTCTCCCACCCGCTATGTCAGCTGGACGTTCTTTTGCGCCGCGTCAGCCTGAGGCATCCCGACCTGCACCAAGTGGTCATGTATTTGCAGCCCAGGCAGAGTAGCCTGCAGTAGTCGACGATGTCGTGGCAGGTATTGTTTTACTTTATGGCACTAGATCTCGTGCATTATTTGACACAGGTGCATCGCATTCATTCATCAGTAGCTCATTTGCTAAAACGCATGATATCGAGATTTCGGATAATGCGGATGCCTGGTGGGTTTATGCCCCTGAGCACACATTTAGTGTCCATGAGGTGTGTGTGGCGTGTCAAGTACAGGTTGGTGATTGGATTATGCCAGCAGCTTTGTTAGTGCTAAGCCATATGAAAGACTTCGATGTGATCCGCGGGATGGATTGGCTTACAAAGTACTATGCCACGATTGATTGCGAAAGTAAAGTAATTACTTTTCGTGAACCCAGGCAAAAAGAAGTGGTGTATCAGGCGTGCAAGAGTTCGCTCTTTGCGTTAACAGTATCGACGTCGAGAGCGAGAAAGTTGATTAGTAGTGGATGTGCGGCTTATTTAGCAACAGTTGTGGAGACTCAGAAGGAACTTCCAGTACTTGGAGATATTCCAGTAGTTTGAGAGTTTCTTGACGTGTTTCCTGCGGAGTTACCGGGATTGCCACCGGACCGAGAGATTGAATTCGTTATTGATTTGGTTCCCGGGACGGCGCCAATTTCGAAGGCTCCATACAGAATGGCTCCAGCTGAGTTGAGGGAGCTAAAAGCTCAGTTACAGGATTTGATGGATAAAGGCTTTGTGAAGCCTAGTGTATCACCGTGGGGAGCTCTAGTGTTATTTGTGAAAAAGAAAGACAGAACGCTTCGGCTTTGCGTAAATTATCGCGAACTAAACAAGATTACAATTAAGAATAAATATCCGTTGCCACAAATTGATGACTTATTTGATCAGTTGCAAGGGTCACGGGTATACTCGAAGATTGATCTCCAATCAGGTTACCACCAATTGAAGATCAAACTAGAGGATGTGCATAAGACAGTGTTCCGCACTCGTTATGGTCATTACGAGTTTACAGTGATGCCGTTTGGGCTGACTAATGCCCCTGCAGCATTCATAGATCTAATGAATAGGATCTTTAAGCCGTTGTTGGATCAGTGTGTTGTAGTATTTATTGACGACATCTTGATCTTTTCTCGAAGCAATGAGGAGCACGAGGAACACTTAAGAACAGTGATGCAAATTTTGCGGGAGAAACAGTTGTATGCCAAATTGAAGAAATGTGATTTCTGGCTGCGAGAGGTAGCGTTTTTGGGGCACGTCATTTCTGGTGGTGTATCTGTTGCCCAAAGAAAGTGGAGGCAATTAAAGATTGGCCTCGCCCGACGACGGTTGCTGAGATCCGCAGTTTTCTTAGACTTGCGGGGTATTATCGGAGGTTCGTGGAGGGGTTTGCAAAGATTACTACTCCACCAACGCGCCTTACGCACAAAGGAGGGAAGTATGTTTGGAGTGAAGAATGTGAACGAAGCTTTCGAGAGTTAAAAGAAAGGTTGACTTCGACTCCTATTCTCGCCTTGCCGATTTTAGGGGAGAGTTTTATGGTTTATAGTGATGCTTCCTACAGTGGACTTGGGTGTGTACTTATGTAGGGTGGTCGAGTTATCGCTTATGCATCTCGCCAGTTGAAAAATTATGAAAAGAATTATCCTATCATGATTTGGAGTTAGCGACGGTGATCTTTGCATTGAAGTTGTGGAGACACTACCTTTATGGCGAGCATTGCGAGATTTATACAGATCACAAGAGCCTGAAGTATTTATTCACCCAAAAAGAGCTGAATATGCGACAACGCCGGTGGTTAGAATTGTTGAAGGATTATGATGTTACTATTCTATATCACCCAGGAAAAGCGAATGTTGTAGCGGATGCGTTGAGTAGGAAGTCCATTGAGAATTTGGCTATGGCGATCACACACCAACCGTCATTGCAGAATGAAATGCAGCAGTTTGATCTTGAGGTAGTAGCTCCAGAAGTACCAGCTATTCTTACCGCTCTAGTTGTTCAACCGACCTTGTTAGAACAGATTAAAGATTGACAACCTTCAGATCCGTTTCTCCAAAAGATGCGGTGTGAAGTTGAGAGCGGACGTGGTGATGATTTTGCAATAGGGTCAGATGGAGTACTTCAGTTTCACAACCGTTTATGCGTGCCCAAAGACGAGGAGGTTCAGAAGGCTATATTACAGGAAGCTCATCAGTCACCTTATAGTGTACATCCAGGTGGCACTAAGATGTACAAAGATCTTAAAGTGCATTATTGGTGGCCTAGGATGAAGAAAGATATTGGACAGTTTGTGGCGCAGTGTTTGACCTGTCAGCAAGTGAAAGCTGAGCGTCGATTCCCTGCAGGAAAGTTGCAGAGTCTACCTATTCCTGTTTGGAAGTGGGAGAACATTGCGATGGATTTTATTGTTGGATTACCTTGCTCACAGGCTGGACATGACACTATTTGGGTGATTGTTGATTGATTGACGAAATCGACGCATTTCTTGCCAATTCATGCTACTTGGTCAGGGGACAAGTTAGCACAGGTGTACCTCGACGAGATTGTGAGATTACACGGAGTCCCGACGTCGATTGTATCAGATCGAGACCAGCGATTTACATCTCACTTTTGGAGGAGTTTGCAGGATGTTCTGGGCACACGACTCGATTTTAGTACAGCATTCCATCCTCAGACTGATGGACAGTCCGAGAGGACGATTCAGATTTTGGAGGATATGCTACGGGCATGTGTACTCGACTTAAGGGGTAGTTGGCATGGTTTCTTAGCGATGGCCGAGTTCGCCTATAATAACAGTTATCAAGAAAGTATCGCTATGGCACCATTTGAAGCCCTTTACGGGAGGAAATGTCGATCCCCTATTCATTGGAGTGAGGTAGGAGAAAGACTTGTGCTTGGCCCTGATGTGCTCCAAGAAGCGGAGGAGAAGGTACGCCTAGTTCGCCAGAGATTGTTGACGGCCCAGTCACGGCAACAAAGTTATGCCAATAAGCGCCGAAAGAACATGGAGTTTGCGGTTGGCGATCGAGTATTCTTGAAGGTGTCGCCAATGAGCGGGATAAAGAGATTTGGTGTTCGAGGAAAGCTTAGTCCTCGATACATCGGGCCCTACGAGATTTTAGAACGAGTTGGAGCGGTAGCTTATAGATTGGCTTTACCGCCGAAGTTCGAAAGAATACATAATGTGTTTCATGTTTCAAATCTTCGCAAATATGTACATCATCCTAGACATGTTCTGGAGTTCGAACCAGTAGAATTGTAGGAGAATATGACTTACGAAGAGTATCCAATATGCATCTTGGATCGTGGTGTAAAGGAATTACGAAATCGCACTATTCCCTTTGTGAAAGTGCAATGGAGCAATCATTTGAGGCGAGAAGCTACTTGGGAATTGGAAGAAGCTATGCGCGAATCTTATCCTCATCTATTCGACCAGGAGAACTAGGTATGAATTAAGTTTCGAGGACGAAACTAGCTGCTGCTAGGTTTTTGTTAGTGCAGGGACTAAATTGCGAACCTGCAGGGACTGAACTGCGAACCAGCAGGGACTGTTTTGTGAAAACTGTAGTCTCAACAGTTGGGAGGGGTAAAGTGCAATTATTTGATCTTATCTGAACCCTAGCTTACCCCCTGCAGCTGCTACGTGCCTGGGATCCCCTCTTCATTATCTTATTTCCATCCTTTTCCCCTCTCTATCTCTCTTAACACTAGCTATTGCCAGGTGAAGAAATAAGTAGGGAAGTTGACAGCAGTAGGGATTTTGGGCTGATTGGAGCTACTGAACAGGAAATTTGAGTTGTTAGAGCTAGGAGCAACCAAGTAGAGCACCTAATTAAGGTAAACATGATTTAGTATTTGATTATAGTTAAACTATTACCTTAGAATTGAATTATATAAGTATTTCTTGCTGCTAGTGTGGGCAGACTTGATGCTTTGGCCGAGTTGAGTGCCGAGCAGGAATTTCAGCTGAGGAAAGGAAACTTGAGCTGAAAACAACTTGGGTAAGTAGATACTACTTCGGCTTGAGTAGTAGGAGTTATGCTATTTACTCTAGAAGAATTATAAGTCACAAAATTAACTATTCCCTGCTGCAGGAACTGTTAAAAAAAGGGAGAATTGGTGAAGTGTTGTAGGGCTGCTACATTGGTGAATCTAGGCGCCCAAAGTGAAGAAGGCTGATGGAGCTTCTTTAGTATCTCGAATTAAAGGAAATTGGTGGAGCCTGGAACATAGGTAAGAAGGATAAGTATTCTTTGGTTTGAGTAATATTAGCATCCTAAAGAATGATGAACAAAGAAATTAAGTAGGCTGAAATTATAAAGGGCTGTGAAGAAAGGGTAAAGTGCAGATTTCAGCATCTGAAATCCTTGCTGTTGGAGCTGCCAAAGTGGAAATCAGCTGAGGAAAGCTTGGAATTAGAGGTAGAAAGCTTGTTTCTCAGCTAGGATAATAGTAATTGCTTAAAGGAAGTTCTTAAATGAGTCAATTGATGTGTGTGCCTACAGGAAATCCAAGTTGGTTGCTTAAGTTGGCAGATTGGATGGTGGAGCTCCGAAATTAGGTGAGGCTCACACTTCTCCCCTGGTTTGAATGGTGTAAATTGCTTTAGTAAAATATAAGCCATGAAAGTAATGGGTCTATGTTTGCTCCTAGGCTAAGGAGTACATATCGACAGTTAAAAAAAAAAAGGGTTGAATTACAAATGTTGAGGTTAAAACTGTCAATGTCATAGCAGACCCAAGGGATTGGGTGTTGGCAGCTTTATATATATATATATATATATATATATATATGTATATATATGTATATAACTTATTATATATACGATATATATACATATAATACATATATATAGTATATATATGTATATATATGTATATAATGATACATATTATATATGTAACTATACATATATATATGTATAATCTATATAGTATTATATATATAATTATATGTATGTATATCTATAATTATAAATACATATATTGTTAATCTATTTATATTAGTATAATATTATCATACATATATAGATAGCATATATATATGTAAATTACCATATCATATAATATATTATAAAAAAAAAAAAAATATAATCAGATTTATGTATTAGATATATCATACATATATATATGTAATATATAATATACATAATATATATATATATATTATATATGTGATATTACATTATAATATATACTATAGTATATATATATATATAATAATATTATATATATATATTGAGAAATTTTATAAAATATCTTGTTTACTATTACGAGTAAGATCAGTATATCGTATCTTGAAATTAAATCTTATCATCATTTTATGTAATTTTATTATTTTCCAACGTTCAATTTTAGACTTACTTTTTGATAGGTATAATGATTCTCCGAAAATTATAAAATTTAGTTCATTAAATACTGTTCCAATAGTGAAGATTCAACCCTAACGAGCTGATCCGTCGATTTGGAACTGTATCGAATCGCCAACAACTTGGTAGCGACGAGTGCTCCGTGCTACCGATAGTATGTAGCCTAGTCTATAATATATAATATATAATATATAATAATATATATATATGTAACATACCAGATTGTAAAAAATAAAATAAAAATAGTGTGAGAAACTAATTTTATTGATTTGTAAGAGAAAAACACTTAAGCAGAAATGACCTGTGCTGAATCGTAATTAAAACAGAAGATTAGACATTTTCTGTTGGAAAATGGACAGACGATAATTTAGCTAGAAAGCAACATCTCCATAAAAGTTAGAGAATTGAGGAGTAAGTCAAGTAAATATTCTTATGAGTCTTATTATAGTTTCAATATTTTTCTGACACACCGCTAGAGTGAAAATAACAATCCACAGCTTATCTATAAAGATCTACGAGTTCGTAACTATGTCACAGACCAAACGGGGTTCGAAACTGAACATTTTTGCACGCGATCGTCAGCATGTTAATTACAAGTAAAACGCGAACATATGTCAAGTTTGAGCTCACCAGCGGACATTCACAGGGAGCCCGCCGCGGAAAGTTATCAGATTTCAAGGCTGCCCCTGATTGTAATATCTATTGTGGTTACTAACTTGTCGAGATTTTGGAACTACGTTTGAGAGCGTCTTGTCACCGATACCGCTAATTGTTCGTCCCGGCTGTGGTCGAACGACCCGAACGGACAGAACCTACCCCTAGACTCACGCTCAGGCTAACTAACAATCACGTATATTAAAATTTTTACACACATACAGAATCATTCATAAATACATCGACAAGAAGCAACCATCCAGTGCAACAACTAAGACAGATACTAGTTATAATAAACATTACAAGTATATAATGAGAGAAAGGTCTATCCATTACATTCATTCAGCCTTCTATATACAACTTGAATTATACATTAACTCTAAATAATATAAAGCTTACTATCTCCAAAGATATAAACATTAGCTTTACATCCATCCCAAAATAGCTCACAACTATACCATACTTCTCAATGTATATAAAGGTAACTCTAATGCAGAAATAGGATAAGTAAAAATAATCAAACAGTCGCTACCCTTCACCTTGCCTGCACCTCGCGTTGAACTCGCAGCTCGGCCCTGTAGTAAAAATGGGGGTGACGAAAAACCTTAATTCCCAGTGGGTTCGGCCGCCGACTCCGCCGATCTCACAACACACACCACTAGGTCAATCGGGCCACAAGTAATAATCGAAGTAATAGATAGATAGGAATACGAAATTACAGAAGTAAAGACTCTACTACCAAGTCATACAAAAATATACTGAATCAGTAAATGAAATAGGTAACAACTAACTTAACATGTCCAAAGCTATAAGCCATTTACTCGTCATATCTCCAATTCTCATTTTACTTTTTCTTAATCTCGTGCTTCCCCGAAGGAGCTGCTGCTCCACTACCATCTCGATGTAGGCTGATGGTCAACTCGCCACTACGAACCGAGACCAGGATCTCGAGAAAAGAAACACAACACAATATGACGCCGAAAAACAAGCAATAAACAAACACGACACACCAAAACAACAGAAGACGAAAACAAAAAAAAACTTTAATAAAAACTTACATTACAAAACAAAAAAGATTTAAAAACAACCCGACATGATCCAATCCTCGTCTTCGGAATACCCATCCCTAGTTACAGAAAAATAAAACCCATCATATAGTCCATGTTTCATATACACCTATGACTCATCAGTGCATTTGTTCTTATTGTTTACATATCAACTACGATGCCACATCGTCTTATCAAGTTTCCATATTACAAATACCAATTCACTTAATTAAATTCCATCCACACTTATCATGCTCATATAGGGTTCCCACATCACATATATAACTCCATCTAGTTACCTAGAAGATCCAAATACATTGTTCTACTTTTGTTGGTCGGACCAAACGAATCTTGCAAAGGTATAGACCAAAACTACATTATAATCACCCTATTAATGCAAATGTCAATATCAATCTTATCAATAATTAAACTTAAGACATAAGAAGGGAGCCCAATTGATCATCGGACATGGACATCCACCCCTCGTGGCGCCTTCTTTATAATCGTTCCGAATTCTGCTCGCGTCACCCGCAATCGGCCTCAGTTGTGTGGTTTACTCGCGCACACCCCTGCTGCGTCTTGACCAATCCCGCTTGTTGCGACGCCAACACCTCTCGATCCAGCGAATCCATAAATTAAGTTCTTTCGTTTCTAATTACGATGCTCAAATCCAGTTTTCACAGGACTTTACGCCGTCGCCGGCCTCTAGCCGGAAACTGAAGCCTAAACCCGTTTCTTTTAATAACTTTTGTAACCGAGGTCCACACAATCGCGCGAACAGTCGCTCACCGCTTCAGGGACCTATAATTAGGTTTACCGAAAGTGTCAATTAGATCAAACCCCACCTAATTGTAAACCCCCAATTTCAAAGCACCCTATGCAAACATATCTCCAAACAATCCAAATATTAAGATATTAAACCAGCTAACTTCACATTAAGCTTATTAGAAACTGTAAACTTAAGGATTAAGCCAAATCCCAATACCTTACGCAAATATGAACGCCGAAAGCACGTCGCTCCAACCGGCACACAGCTCCATCCGTCGCCTCCGCTCAAGCTCGATCTCCATCCACTTTGCGGTGCAATTCGGCGAGAAATATAACGAGAGATGAGAGAGATATTTAGCAGAGACGAAAAGGGAGAGTTTCTCTCAAACACCATGAACGTGGTTTGGAGATGGTGTCGCTGATGGAGAGTAGAAGCCTAGCTAGCTTACTATCTATATTGCAACCCTCAATAGTAACTGTACACATTCACATCACAGCTGAAATCTGATATCTTCCGCCGGAACTCCTGAATATCCGTTTAACTCAAATCCTGACATCATCATCGGGTTTACTAAAGAGTTCCAAAGCAATTTAATACTTTCGTTTCGAGCCAACTTTATGGTCACCGAAAACTGTGCAAACTCAATTTATCAGGATGCTTCGATTTATTTTCTCACTCTCGAGGTCAGAATGGCATAAACTATATCTTAGCCTCATAAATTTCTGACATACTCCCTCTTTCATTTCATAATTTTCTGAGACTGTGCATTTTCTCTAAATTTTCTATCCGTTTCGCACAGAAAATTGTAGATCTTCTGTTTCATCCCGAATTTCATACACCAGTCACTTCTGACTTATAGTTTTTACTCTCTAAATCCCACATAAAATAGTATCTCATACTATTTTATTTTATTTTTTTATTTTTTCTTTGTTTTTATATTCTAAATCACGGTATATTCATTCACCGCAACCTTATACGTAACCATTAAATGGCTTTCAATGAACTACACCGTAAACTTCAATGATTTCGAATCCTCCTTACAGGTGGCCTAGCAAGTTGCATCTACCAAACCAAGGCTGGCGTGATACATGAATTGTTCCATGTATCTCAAGCTCCGCAAGTAGTGTACGATCCGATCAATATTCTCACCATCTCTCTAATACCTGATGGAACTTCCAACAGGATATGACTTTATGAAGAGTTCCCTGCGTTATATTGTCGACCTTGGAGGTACGAAAGCTCTTGGACCCAAACCATTCCATATGTCAATGATCATTGATGCGACATGATGACGAAGATCGGGGAGCTCGAAATCGAAAATCGAGGGAGCGTTATCACCTTTGTTCGGAGGATTCCGAAGTGTGTATAAATTTATAATTTCAACTCTTAAGTCCAGTTTCCGGACGAAACTAAATTAAAGGGTGATAATCGTAACATACTCACATCCCTCTGAAACGTCGCGTCGAGTTCCGTCAACATGAGCAAACCGAAAATGGAACGGGTTAAACGCCTGACCCAAGGCATGAGTTCTTAAACAAGCAATGAAGGGACCCGCAGAGAAAATTTGGAAATCTGTCTAAGTCCCCAGATTTTACTCTCGGGGACCGGTCCCTAAAAGACCGGCCCCATTGTGCCGCGTACATGTCCAGGAAATCTGAGGCACTCCGGTCCTGGTGTGAACGCCTCGGACCCCGTCCCTTAACGGGCATACCGTCCGCAGTCCTGCGTGCAACAAGCAGAAGAAACGCGAAAATTTGGATAAGCTCTGATTGAATTAGACCCCGTTCGGATACCGTCCTGGTGACGGAGACCTCCCCGAGCAGAAAACATGCCCATGTATCTGGCCAGTTCAAGAGAAACATGGAGGGCTAAGTGCAATTATTACACAACACTATATATGACTCGCCCTCTCCTCCCACAGGCCATTTCCACCTTCCCACCCCATTCCCCTCCTTCTGCTCGTCTGAAACTCATCTCTAGGGCTTGAGAAGAAGAAAAAAATGAGATGGAGGAGGATTGAGGCTTTGGAGTTCTAGGAGCTCCCCAACAAGAAGATTATTGGTAGTGACTAAGTAAAGTTTGGAAGTTTTCCTGCTAGGTTTGAATTTTGGCTTGGGGATTGAGCTTGTGCTTCCTTAGAGGCTTAGGGGCTCATTTTGAGCCATGAATACCATGAACTTTTCATGAGCAGCTCAAGGTGCCTCATGGTAACCTTGATAGTGGTGATTTGGACCCCTAGGGTTGGTAAAAGTTGTGAAATCTTGCCTAGGATGCTTCTTAGATGATCCAAGCTGATTACTTATACTTAGGGTTCGGGATACGATTCATGGAAAAAATACCCTAAATGGTAAATTAGCTAGT
>NW_017891409.1:0-18462 GCF_001540865.1 Ananas comosus | reverse complement strand
TCCTCTGAGTGGATATGTGGAAGTACGCTATGATGATCCAGAGAAACGTGTGGTTTCTGAACCCATTGAGATGACCCAAGAATTTCGCTATTTCGATTCTGCTAGTCCTTGGGAACAGCGTAGCGACGGATAATTCAGAATCAACATAGGTCTAGTCCAGGGGACAAAGAAATAGGAAATGCTATTTGCTTCTTAAGAAGAAGAACTTCTATGAAATGAAAGAGTTTCCACGAGGATATCATTTTCTTCAAATAAGGAAGAAGTGTTATCGCCTTCCATTCTTCCGTTTATGGAAGAAGTAAAGAAAAAGGTACTGCGTCTCGATCTATACGAAAGGGCACTGGTTTTTCTTTTCTTTCGGTTTCATTGATAGCAGAAGAGTACGCTAGCTAGCTAGCGGAGCCTGAAAAGGCTTGCTTGCGCCCCACCCCTACAGAAACTATTGCCTACGCTTGCTGCTCGCTCAGTGTCAGTAGAAGGGAAGAAAAGATGGTCACTCCTTTTAGGAACATGGCTCGCCTTACGACTGTTGCACTTCACTCGCAGCTCGTTCATTCACTTGCTCATGAACTCGCTGCTTCGCCAGAAGCGAGGTCTCGCCTCCTTTCCTCCGCCGAAAGATGCTTAGCCAGAAGGGACGAAGGAGGGGAGCTGGGGAAGGCCGACGATGGCAATGAGGGGGAAGCTGTCGTAGAAGCTTTGCCCCTTGCTTTACAGCAATTGTTATGAACTTACTAAATGACCTTATTTATTCTCCCGGAACGCTAGCTAATCTAATAGTTCCCTTCAATCTTCTTAACTTAAGAACGAAGGCCGCCATCCTTCTTATTCAGGAACCCTGATCGGGGGGCGTCGGCCCGGGAAGGGGAGAGTGGCCGAGTGGTCAAAAGCGACAGACTGTAAATCTGTTGAAGGTTTTCTACGTAGGTTCGAATCCTGCCTCTCCCACTTGTTGTAGACTTAAGAGAAGAGAAAGTAGGCGTCAGCGTAGGAGGGCCAACCGAGTGAAGCTCTTTTTTTTTGGCCGTGCCGTGAAGTGAAATTGTATCGTATGCGTTTTAGAGAGGTTGTCAAAAAAAGACGATCTATAGAGATTCCCCATCTATATCCAATCCCAACGAGACGAGAATAGAAGCGAGTCGCTTCCGGCGTCGGCTTGTAGTCTCTGCAGTCGGCACACGCACGCGCCCGCCTTCATGCCTCCTTGGTTCGGGACGAAGCCAAGCGATACATACGATAGACGAAGGAAGCGCCCACCCTGCAGGAGGGCGCGCGCCCTGTAGTTTTGAAGTTGCAAACTCCAGCTTCGAAGCTGGAGTGCTTTAGCCCTTGAGTTTTGAAGCAAGAATCAGCGTTCCGAGCGCCTTGCGCGCTCAAGAACAAGCAAGGGCTCAAGCCGTTTAAGCCCTTTTTTTTGAAGCTGGGGAAGGCAAGTTTAATCGAGGATTGGAGAGGAGAGGTGGAATAAAAAGCTCGGGATGGATTTTGGAGTCTTTGTGCGAGCCGTATGCGGTGAGAGTCGCACGTACGGTAAGGAGGGGGGTTCGCGTCTATACGTGTAGTGTGGTGGTTGGGCCTACCCACCCTATTTGTTCCATGATCTATGGGTCTACTGGAGCTACCCACTTCGATCAATTAGCCAAGATTTTGACCGGATACGAAATCACTGGTGCTCCATCTAGTGGTATTTTTATGGGGATTCTATCTATCGCTGTAGGATCCCTATTCAAGATCACTGCAGTTCCTCTTCGGGCGGCTGTTGGACGGACGGCCCCCTATAGGTAGTAGGGTAGGATGGGTGGTACCGCTCAGATTGCGGCCAATCCTCCTAACTGCGCGCGGGCCGGGCTTAGAGCGCGTGAAACTCATCACTACCTCGTAAGGGCGTTGAGACCATAGCATGTTACACAAAAGCGCCGCTTTCTCTGGAGTGTTGTCACACAGCTGCCCGACTAGAAGAGCTACTCGCTCTGTAGTGTTGTCACACAAGATAAGCACGCCGCCCGCCTGCTGGCCGGGCGAATCGAAGTTATCTTCCGGTCAACTGTCCACCCAGTCAAGTGCAAAAAACACAGTGGAATCACGCAACGCACGCTGCTGGTGTGCTTCCTGCCCACGAGGAAAGAAGAGCGAGAACGGTTCAGATTTGACTGTTTGCAGCATGGGAGCTGATTACCCAAAAAATCCCTGGGAAAAAAAAAAGAAAAGATATCTCGGTAACGAAAACCATAGGAGGCTGTATTGGCGAGATCCAAGGGTTCACAGCTGCCCAAAAGAAAAACCGCCTGGAAGTCCGAGGACCTTTAGTACCGTACCGAACCAGCAGCCTTCGCGCCAAGCGACGACCGCCCTTGTCCCTTTCCTTTTTCCATTCAGCCTACTTCTTAGCTTTGTTCCGTCAGTCTAAGGCAAAGCTTAAGTGGTTCGCCTACCTTACCCACTTGACGAAAGGGAACGAACTTCGTTTCCTTTCCGGGTTTATGGATGGATTCAGTCAGGCTCACTCCTTCCTTTTTAAAAGTGAGGCTTTGCGTCTTCGCTTCCGAGGGTTAGGGGGCCGTTTCGAGCAAGCTTTCGCTTTTTCTCCCGGCTTTCAACAACTTTCGCTGGCGCTTCCAAAGGCGACCCTCTTACCTTTCCGTCATTGAAGTCTTCGTCGCCCTACCCTAAGAAAGAAGTCACTATCAAACTGCTTGCCCTACTGAAGTACCAAAGGTGCGCTACGCCCGGTAAAAATGAAGATGTTTGCTACTGAAAGAAGCCTATTGACTAATATTCTATTCGGTTTACTTTTGAATGAAAGTAGCTATGAAGCCCAATCAACTGTCGATTCAAAAGGCGACATAGTCGTATGGGTGGGGTGTTTGTGGGAAGCTGCCTTGGATATGAGGAATTCCTATAATAGAAAAATGGAACAAAGGCAAAGTCCGTGACGAAGATCTTTCTATCAATATATAGGAATGAGTGTTCGATATAGGGGATAGGATCCATCTGCTCTCTCTCTCTCTATTTTCTTTGATGCAATTGTGAGAGAAAGAGCAGTGCGAACTAGATAAAGAAAATAAAAGATAATCGATCGGGAGATGATTAAATAATAGATACATAGACATCTTTAGTCAAGGGATGTATATATTCTTCCTAAAAATATATATCATCTATCTCTTGTCTTTCTATCTAATATAAAAGTAAACAGACTTCGTTTTTGGGTTCCCCGAAGCCCCTGGATCCTTTCTGCTTCTGCCAACGAAATGAAGGCCTCGCCCCTTCCGAATGCTTCTCCGATCCTTAAGTTTAAGTTAAGTTCTCGCGAAGAGAATAAGATGCTGCTCCCCCTCCCTCTGTCTTTTTCCGCTTTGCTAATCTTCCCCTCTAACGCGGGCCGGGCTTAGGCGGGCGCGGGAGGAAGAAAGAAAGTCGAAGAGCGTCTTCTCCTTTGTCCTTTTTTCAGTGCAACACAGGAAAGCGCCCTCTTTTTGTCATCCCTGCTGCTTCCAAGAGGCCTTTTTTTTGTATTGAACGCATGGCGTAGCTAGGACCCCTCCAATCATGTTTGAGCCTATGTTCAAACCAAAACAACCCCGGGGCAAAAAAAGGGGAATTCCTGAATGCCTGCCGACGTTCAGATAAGGGAATGCTTCCCAAACCACTAAAGGAAAGGCTCGACGAAGGGAGGGAGATGCGGCGGGGTAAGGAAAAGGCTTTCGGAGATTGAGATGTCGATTTGTTTTTCATCGAAAACGAAGAAGGCCGAGGGGATAGCAGCCTTCCTTCGGGCTTTGCCTGCCAAGTTAGAATAAAGAATTCCGGCTCGGCCCGGGAAAGCGCTGGCAACAAGATAAAGGAAGGGGTCCATGTAGCTGCTGCGCCCGCCCACTGAGCAGCAGGTTCGGCATCTACTACAAAAGAGAGAATCCTCTTCAGATAACCACGTCTCTGCTAGGCAGCGTGTGGAATGGCCGAGAGCGGACCAAATGGATATATAATCCAAGCCGAGAGTGGAGTTACGTGAACAGCCGTCTGATAGAAAACAACTTTCACGTTCGGTTCAGAGAGCACTTTTTTCGTTGAGAATTCCTCGTTCCCTTTTGTGTGAATTCCCCAGCGGCGAATTAACAACTTGTGGGGCCCTATCTATTCAATCTCTCGAGCCCCGAAGAAAACCCCCCTCTCCCTCGGACTCAATCTATCTTTTGACTCTATATATGTGGGCACCTGATATCTATGAGGGTTCACCCACCCCGGTGACAGCATTCCTTTCTATTGCGCCTAAAATCTCTATTTCTGCAAATATGTCACGTGTTTCTATTGTTGCTTCCTATGGAGGTACATTGCAACAAATCTTCTTTTTCTGCAGCATTGCTTCTATGATCTTAGGAGCACTGGCCGCCATGGCCCAAACGAAAGTCAAAAGACCTCTAGCTCATAGTTCGATTGGACATGTAGGTTATATTCGTACTGGTTTCTCATGTGGAACCATAGAAGGAATTCAATCACTACTAATTGGTATATTTATTTATGCATCAATGACGATAGATGCATTCGCCATAGTTCCAGCATTACGGCAAACCCGTGTCAAATATATAGCGGATTTGGGCGCTCTAGCCAAAACGAATCCTATTTCGGCTATGACCTTCTCCATTACGATGTTCTCATACGCAGGAATACCCCCGTTAGCCGGCTTTTGTAGCAAATTCTATTTGTTCTTCGCCGCTTTGGGTTGTGGGGCTTACTTCCTAGCCCCAGTGGGAGTAGTGACTAGCGTTATAGGTCGTTGGGCGGCCGGAAGGTTGCCATGAGTAAGGTTGGGGGACCGAAGGAAGTTTTCCGTGCACCGGACACGTAGCTTACCGAATCAGTTGCGACACAGATGGGAATGCATGCTACGAAAGACAGGGTCGAGTCTGATACATCAACCGTCGACTCCATATCCTTGTACGAGTCCACAATCACTACACGAGATGAACCTGGATTTGGTGAATGGAAGTTGGCCTTAGGTCTAATAGGACTCCCAGTTACTGCGCGCGATCGTATACTGAGGTGCTCCCCGTCGGTTGTTGGAACGACGCGAGCCGTGCCGGGCCTCGATTCAATTCAGAAAGATGAAGGGACAGAGGTGACTAATTCCCCATCTCATTTGGGGCGGAAAACGAATCGACATCTCGATGTGATACAGCCCTTTCCATTTTCGTTGGGAAAGAACGGCGAAGTCCATCCGAACCGTCCAATGAAGAAATAAGAGGAGAGCAAAGCGCCAATGGCGCGCGAAGCGCATGCGGAAGGGGCACGGAGAAATAAAGAAGTGTGGAGGAGAAGCTTAGAGCTCATTCCCTTCGCTTCCTGGGCCCAAAGCAGTGCTTTGTTTCCTGGCCAAATCAAGGATTTGGGGCTGATTGCAAAATCTATATGAATAGAAAGATAGATCCATCTATCCAGATATCTATAAAAGAATCGATTTCGATTTCATTCAACCTTTGATTCAAAGAACTGCGCTTAGCCCCCCCCCGCTCATGAAACGGCTCTGCTGCAATGGATGGCAGAGGGTCCGTAGTACCCGAAGCACTGGAGTGATCCAGTAGCCGGGAAGGGGCCTAGAAGTGCCTACTACTACACCACACTACACTTGGTTCTACACATTTACAGAGCTTACCCCTGTCCAGTGTCTGGCAGAACGTTGGGGGCTTCAATCCTGACTCCTTATCCCCATCTCAGCCCAGGCTAACGGAGCCTTACTTATTCAGGGGGGAGAGTGGAGCCTCGAGAAGCACTCTTGAGAGGAAGATCCTTGGCCCCTCTTCATTCTCTACAGGGGTCTCTGCCCACATGGAAGCGGGGCAGAGATGGAAAAGATCAAACACGGGAATAAGAAGTACCTTCCTTTTTGATCATTTTGATAGAGGGGGATGAATAAAGTGGACAAAACAGACTCACATTTTCCAGTCGAAAAGATGGGTTCCTTTTTCGTCTCGACAAAGAAAGAATCATCTTGAGCTCCTAACCCCTTCGTAGGGCCGTGTATTGTAAGTGATCCGAACCTGCCCGGAGCGAGCCCTCCTTAGAGGCAAGTGAAGTTGGTGAGCCGTATGATGGGCAACTATCTCCTGCGGTTCGGAGAGGACTCAGCTGTTAGTTAGTACCCCCTTGGTTTCGGGGTGGACCCTTTCACTCTATTTTATTATATACGCTTAGCGAAAAGAATGTTTTTTGATAGACCTAGGACATGGATTCTATATGAACCAATGGATCGTGACAAGTCGTTACTACTAGCAATGACTTCCTCTTTCATTACTTCATCCTTTCCATATCCCTCTCCCTTGTTCGATCTTACTCATCAAATGGCACTCAGTTCATATCTGTAAGTTCGATCATTGACAAGGTTCAAAGAAAGGGTGGGCCATTCACCATTCAGGCTAAAAACAAGCGAGATAGACTAGAATGGACCAGGCCCAACAAAGGCTGAAAAGCTGGAGTGCTAACGCACGCCCTCTAGTTTTGAAGCTCGTCTTGACCGCGGCATCTTTTTTTGTTAGCAAGCTTCTCGCTCTTCATAAGATCATACAGATTGATCATTCAGGTTTAGAATTAGTCATACGTAATAGAAAAAACTAAAGCTTCGATAGATCTTCACAAGGCGGCGATTGATCGAGAGTTTCTCCTACTTGCCCTCGATGACCTCGGCTTCAATAGGAAGTGGATAATGTGGATCAAGGAGTTTCTTACTAACCCAAGTTTCTCGGTTTTGTGCAATGGATCACTTTTCGGCTTTTTCACTAGCAGTCATTGAATTCGGCAAGGAGATCCACTATCTCTTTACTTGTAGTTTTGCATCGCTATGGAAGGCCTCTCTATTCTCATTAATGAGAAAGTCGTCCCATATGGTCAGATTCGCCTGATGTTCCAAAGAGAGAAAAATCCAGTTACCCAACAATTATTTGCCGATGATCTGATCTACTGCTCTTTACCTAGCCCCCATTCCGCCTTGGAACTTGATGAGGATTTAGCTTCAGCCTCCGGTCTCTCTCTTAGTTGGCACAAAAGCAGGGTCTTTCTTTCAGGAAAGGCCTGGACCCTTGACTTATCTCGGGTATCTTGGGGTTAGGAGTTGCTTACCTAAAAATAAAAAACCTTTTTTCTCTTCCGCTTTGCCCCCTCATCATCCCCTCTGCACACTGCCAGCCCCTATGGGACAAAATCCAAGCCAAGCTTGTTGGGTGGAAGGCAAAGACCCTTTCGTACAGTGAGAGATTGGAACTGATCAAGTCGGTTCTAACCGGTTTCCGTTTTGGACGTCGGCCTTTGAATTGTCTAAGCGCACTATGAAATGCATTGATAGAATCTTCAAACGCTTTTCTCTGGGCAGGACAAGAACTGAAAAGAAGATTTTCGGTCTCTTCGTCTCGTCCTAAATCGGAGGGTGGTCTTGGCCTTCGATTGGATTTGAGACTGCAATATGTATGGCAGCCATGATGAAAGAGGGGTGGAAAGTCGTCACCAACCAACCTTCTCTTTGGGTAGACTGTAGTATTAAGTAGCACTATATTAGAAAGAACTCCTTTTTGGATGTTCATCTTTCTTGGAATACATTTTTTATTTTGAGGTCTATATTATCTTGCAGGGATCGGTTGAAGGAATCCATAAAGACCTTTATTGGAGATGGTTCGGATACCAATGTTTGGAGTGATATCTGGCTGGACCAAGGCAGGCTACTCGACCTTTTTGGTGAGCGGGTTATCTATGACTCGGGACTTGGCAGAAAGATGAAGGTCTGTTCACTCAACCAAGATGGCGCTTGGAACCTCCCTATTCCTACATCGGCAGATCTTATGGACGTCTGGACATGGATAAGAGATATTTCACTTCCCCCCCTAGGGTTATTTAGTTTTTACCAGGTGTTCACATGGACTGTTCTCAAACGCCTCCGCTTGGTCGAGTTCTACACCCCAAAATTCCGTGTAATAGTAGTATATGGCACCCATGAATGTACCGAAATACTCCTATTGCGGATGGCAGTCATAGGCAAGCTTCTCACCCAAGACCTGCTAAGACGGAAAGGTCTGAAAAGATCACTTCGCGATGTGTTCTTTGCTGGTCGGGAGCTGAAGACATCGAACACTTGTTCTTTACCCTACACAAGATACGTTTGGAAGTGCAATAAAGTTAGCTTTCGTCGAAGATTGAAGGCCAACTTATTATCTTACGTTAAACCCTGTTACCTGCTACTAAAGGTAACAATTTCTCTGCCGTTCTCATCTGCAATGCAGTCACTTGCGCTATTAGGCAGATATAGACATAACGTCACAAGAACATATTTTTTTGTGGTTGTACCAAAAAAAAAGTAGACCTGATTAAGTGAAGCGATTTGTTAATCTCGCTTAGTTTAGACTGTAACGATTTTTATTAAAGGACAAGGATGGCAGCAAACAAAGGTCTATGGCTGGTAATTGGGGCTGTAGCTTCACGCCTGAATCCCCAACTAATGGCTCGTGTTCTTGGGCGGAATAAGGCTGGGACAAAATGAATACAGATGGCTCCCTCCCCAATAATGGAGCAGGTATTGGTGTGGTTCTGAGAAAGTCCTACAGCTTATGGTTGACACCTTTCAGTAGAGCTAGACCACGAGCGGACATACTTGTCATTGAGCTACTTGCTGTTCGTAGAGGCCTAGAACTTGGTCAAGAGAAAAGGAACGAACGAAGGCATAAAGAAAGAACTGGAGCAGGAAGACGAGTTGGAATATTGTTGTATGAACAGGTCTATTGGTTGGCTTTAGTAGCTGGAGCTGAAGCAAGCACTCTGCACACTGTATGAAAGACTCATTCGAGTAGGCACGTCAGCTGGTGAAGGTTCAGGCCTTGGTCTCTGTGAAAGGTCCAGTCGATGGGAAAGAATCCATGTTCAAGTCTTATTACCGAGTGCGAGCTTCTTTTTTTATTTTCTTTTCCTTGTTCAATTATTGGAAGGAAATAGAGGTCACAAGGTAAGGGACCGCTTTCCTTTTATGCTTCCCTACGTGGAAAATGAAGGGAAAACCTGACTCTATAGTCGGACTCCTTTATTGGATTCTTTTATGATCTTATACCTTTAAAATGAATCCAACCAGTTCTCCCTCGACCAGCAAGCAGGTATTCAAAATGGTTATTGTTTATGCTCGTATAGCAAAAAAATGATTCATTGGGGGGGCCTCCTTCGAAAGGCCTTCGCTTCGTCAGCAAAGCCCCTTCGCTACTCCGCACTCTACACCTATTTAGTGCTCTCTTGTACTCTATCTATTTGCTTTTCTAGTGCTACTTTCCTTGTCCAAGCCGGTATGAAGTAAGTAAGTGAAGTGGTGAATTGGCCATTGGAAGAAAGGAGGAAGAGGGCTCATTTCACGTATATCTATTTATTCTACTAATCTTTTAAAAGGAAAACCGTTCTCTTTTGTCATGTCAAAGTCTAACCTTCTTTTACTCGCCTTACTGGAAACCTGTCTATTTTTCGTACCTTCGTATCTATAATCTAAACACTTCTCACCTCTGTGCCTTCTGTACTTCCCGGCTCAAGCAAGAGCCACAGTGACTGGAACTGAAAGCCACCTTAATCAGTCTTTAAAGCTATTTTAATAGGGATTTGGAAGAGAAGGAAGTAGAATGCCAATGCTTTTCACAGACGGAGATGGACGAAAGAAGTTTTGTCACCAGCGGGAAAGCCCTTACAGAAGCCCTTACAAATAGTAGAGGTTGCTTTAACTAATAAGCAAGACTAACCCGCTAAACGCTTCCTGACTTCGACCTCCCTCGAGTCCCATAACCGAGAGATAGGATTTCTACGACAAAGAGCCCTCGAGTATTATTGCCTGAGATTTTTCACAGCACCTGCGCCTAGAAGTCAACAGCGCCTGCTACCGGAACAGGACTTTTTCTCTAAAGCCACTCTTTTAAAAACCCTTCCCCTTGTAAAAGCATATGAAGCGTCACGTAGCATCTTTTTTTCGTGAGTTCTCGAGCTGCTATGCTTTAGCGTATCAAAAGGGCAAAGCTGACTAATGGGCTCGATCTTTCTCGTAATCATTCATATAAAGTAAAGACAGGCCTCGCGTCAGAGCGCTTATCGGCGGCTTGCAACATCACATCTGGAACGACCGATCTATGAATATAGAGCTTTCCGCGTATAAATAAAAAGAAGTAAGATAAGTAAGAATAAGATTTGGATTTTGAAAGGATTTTTAGCCTAGATAAAGAATTGGAACTGAAAGAGTCTTTCGCTCATGCATTTCCTTCAGGCAGGAAATAGGTGTCGAAAGCTCATAACGATCGCTATTCAATTATGCTGCTACACAGAAAGGTGTGATTAGTCATAGTCAATGTATTTGAAGCGTGAATGGTGTATTTTATACAGGGCCAAGTCGTCCATCAATTGAAGATTATAGGCGCATTTCGACGAGCGAATCATTTCGTTTATATGATGCAGTCGTCGAATAGCTTTTTTATTATTAAAATGATTCAATAAAGAGAATACAATAAACCTATTCTATTGTATTGAAATGTCAATTCGTGAATAAATAAGACAGGCTTAGCTACCTACAGTAAGTTGAGAGGAAGCATAAGCTAAGCAGCCAAAGTCGAGTAGGAAGCAAAGGAAGTTGTCTCCTTATTGATGACTAAACTTTAAGTAAAAAAAGGACTCTTGCTGCCGAAGGAAAAGAATCTATCAACAGATGACAGAGCTCACTCTAACTTCTACATCTTGAGGGACAGGTTTGGATCCGTGTGCCGAGTCTGATCTTTTCTTTCATGTGATGGATGAAACTCATTTTCCCATTTCAAATTAGTTTGAAAAGTGGTATCGAGAGCTCTAATTATCATGGCGATGAAGAAAACTAGGTAACCCACCTTAAGAGGAGTAAAGTAGTAGAGTGAGTTCTATGTACGTCATACCTACTAGGCGAAACCACTTTCCAGACAAAATGATAAAAAATAAAACATTGGGTGCACAAAAGTAGCTTAATCCCAATTCAATTAGGTGCTTCATTGCTTCTCTCTTCCTTGTTACTTAGGCTGCCCCTTTAGGGCGCATCGATGCTGTTACGGCTTTACGAAGGTTTCTATATAGAGGATAGAATTCCTGTGTATTGGTATGGCTTTCATTCTGAGGGAGTTCGTGACTTCTAAGGAAGCTCGTGTGTAATCGAATGAAGCAGGTTTTTTTCGTAATCTTTCTTTCCTTGCGTTAAGCACTACCGAAACGCTTCGCTTAGTGAAGTCTCGAAAACTCCATTGCTTTGCTTGAGCGAACGGCTGCTTATGGCGAAAGTGGCATAAGTCCCTAGTTGAGATGAATACCTTTTTTAGGGAAGCAAAATGCAATGGCCCTCTGTTCAAAAGTAGCTCGGAAAAGTAAGTAACACCGGTAGTCCGCTAGCGCTAATACTAGCGTTCCGATCCAAGCTATCTTTTTCTTATGGTCTGGAGCAGGGAATGTTCTTTTATTTCTATTCCTTTTAGACGTCTCCAGACCAGACGCGGGGAAACTCTGATGAATGAAGATTCGGCGCAGGCTTCTGATTTGGCTTACTATTCACATGGAGATCTACTTCGGGATACCTTGTTTCGAAAGAGACTGGATCTGTTCATTTAGTTGTTGTGTTGCTACTATAGGATTTCCTCACGACGAGGACTACCCATGCATGCCATCAGGACTGAATGAACTCCCCTTGCCCAGGGGAACGAATGTTTTTTCTGTATTTCTTTCCCAGGCATTGGGATGGGGATGCGGGAACAGTCGACAAAACAAAGACGATAAGATAATAGGGTCGAGAAAAAAGGCAAGCCGACCACTCTTTCTCCATGAAAAGTCATTAAAGGGAATGGAACCTGTATCTTAATCTTATGGGAAAACAAGGGGTGATACCTATGCTTCAGTTGGGAAGAGGGCCGGGAAGTCGGAATGAGCTGGTGCAGAGAATGCCCTGTTAGCTATTTCATCTGTTACCGCTCTTACTTTACTGGAATTGAATTGATCTAGCATCTTCATTCCCTCTTCTTTTTATTGATCTCTTCAAGTTCAAGGCAGCTAGGACTGATTCTATTCGACTCCCAATTGAATTGCCCTTCCTGGCATGAAATGAAGGTCCCAAAGCCGCCTATTCTAAAGAAGATAAGATTTTTCCTCATACTCATCTGGTAAAGTGACTCTTTGAAAGAAGCCCTATGCCTATGCCCTTTTTTTAGTATTCTTTCTATTGTTGCTCAGGTCAGGGATAGGGAAAGATTAGGGTTCAACCTCTTTCTAGTTTAGGATGTAGCTAGCTACTCGGAACAAGAGCTTGATATTCTCCTACTGCACGAAAGATATAAAATTTCCGGGGGAGAGAGCTTTAGCTTTGGCCTTTAGTTTATACTCTACTCTTCCTACTGTCGGAGCAAATCTTTCAATTCGGGAATGGAGTTCCCGGCGTCCTAAAGCTATGGAAATTTCCTTCGGGTTTTCTTCGAAAGAAAGAAATCATTCTATTCTATCAGTTCTTGGTCCTGGGAATGGAATTCCTTATCCTTTTTTATTTTTACCAAAGAATAAGATAAGGGAATGGGAATCTCGAGAGCTAAGCTACTCTACTATATAGAATCAAGCAGCTCTAGAACTTTTTTAGAGATAGAGATCTTTTCTATATTCTATCATAAGGATTTTCCTATCAGCATTAGGAAGTAAGAAGGGTGGAAGTCAAGGCTTCCATGCGAGGATAACTTGCCTATACTATCTTTATCCTAGCTTCGGAATTAGCTTCAGTTAAGATGCGGTCAAGACAAGAGCTAAAAGCCTTATTCATTAAGAAAGTCGAGTTGAAAGGAATGTAGCATTCTCCGGGAAAGAAGGAAATTCTATCCTATCCCTTCCCTTCATCCGGTGTGCGATAAGAGGTCGGACCAGTCATTTCATCATAATCCGATAAAGGACAGGAATCTTCAGCCGAGAGTTCTTTTACCTAAGGTTCACTCCTTAAAGGTAGAGTTTTCGGGTAAGTCGAAGATGCCTAGAAAAGTTGCTTTCGCTCATCTCATATATATACTCATAGAAGTCTAGGATCCTTCTCAAATAGGATTTAGCCAGTAGCCAGTGGAACAACGATTGAAAGTGAATAAGACTACCCCGAACAATGTAGTTTAAGAATAAGCTAAGGGCTAGGAACCTTTCATCTTTTTGAATCTTAAAAAAAGAGTTCAATTTAGGAATGAGAGAGAGCACCTTTTTAGACTGGAACTTCGACTTCTCCTATCTTTTGGAATGAAATTCTTTCTCCAGCTTAGGCACGACTTCCCTTACACAGTAAGCAATTTGAAAAGAAAAAATCAAAATAGCTTTCCAATTCCAAAAGAAAAGCACTAGTCCTAGGCAGAGAAAGAGACTTTTGGAAGTTTCACTCAGACCACTAGCCTTAGACTTTCAATACTATACAATACAATGAAAAAGAAAAATGAGAGCTGAACTCCCAATGCCTCTGTCCGCTCTTCCAGCCTTTGATGACTGGCTCTAGCTACTTGGTCTTGCCGCTGGTCTAACTACGAATTCCCTCCTTAAAAAAAGGGGAACCTTCATAAGAGCTATAACAAAAAACCTTTCTTTTAATAGACTAGTCTTGAGGAACTCGCCTATTTGCTTTCCCAGAAGCTATTCTATTGAAACTCTCCCATTCCATCAGAGAATTCGGATTCGAACCAGAATGGAAAATAGAAAATATAACGGGTGTAAAACGAATCAAAGAATGACTTCCTTCGCCCTGAAAAAAGACCCGGCCCGCAGAGTGGGAACTATCCACTTCCACTCTATCTTGATTCATGCTCTGATGGGAATAGAATCAGTTTCAATCTTTTGGAATGGAATTCACAGAACCAAGAACTCATAGGAAAGCTGTCCTATCCGTCATTCTGGTCCGGCTATTGATTCCTTGTTCTCAGGGAATGAAGAGATCAGGGATTTTTCCTCCACCTCATTCACTTATTCTATCTGATTCTTGCACTTTTCCTACCCGGACGGAGTAAGTGAAGCAGAAGTATATAGTTCAAGTTCAAAGGAAGTTGAGACTTATTTTTTATCCTATAAATGTCCAAGAACACTTACATTACACTTGTCTTGTTGACTCTGCTCTTATCTTCTTGAACTCTCTGCTGATTCAACTCAAGCTTTTCTCGTAGGTAAAGGCTGCGCTCCTCTCTTACTCCTCTTCTAGTTGCTTTCCACTCCTACAGCCGGTAATTCGGAAGTGAC
The DNA here is from genome assembly GCF_001540865.1 of Ananas comosus. Taxonomy (NCBI): domain Eukaryota; kingdom Viridiplantae; phylum Streptophyta; class Magnoliopsida; order Poales; family Bromeliaceae; genus Ananas; species Ananas comosus. Next base: position 4,224 of record NW_017891409.1, on the reverse strand, counting down.
GAACTCATACTATCTATTAGGCTTAGGAATTCGGAATAGAATCAGCTCTTCCCACTCCTCGAGAAAGAGTCGGTATCGAGCCTGGATATCTAATTCTTCTTCACGTCCGGTAATGCCACTCACTCTAAGAGCCTATTCTTCATGAAAACATCTGCGTCTTATTGCTGCGGATTCGTGAAAAGAGAGGATTCGATGCTTTCCACCATAGAAAAAATTTCTTGATTCTAAAGCGGCTTTCAAGTCTTCTTTTAATGCCCCAGTCAGGAATCCGCCTCTTTAGCAAAGGCAGCCATTCCTTTTCTATTTCATACTAAGACTCCTACTAGGGGAAATGGCAGTTTATTGTCTTCATGCCATCCTTCATTCCCTTCCTTTCACCGACATCTGGCATATTATAGCACCAGCCCTTATTCCGCAAAAGAACCTAAAAAGGCTGGCTCGGCGGATCTGTGGGCAGGAAAACAATAGTTGATGGGGCTTTTCTAGTAATCCCCTATTTGATCCAGTTGTTGAGGGGCCTAGCGCTTGCTTACTCTTTTTAGTAAGGTTTTATGGAATTAAATGAAAGGACTTGGAAAGGACTTCGCTAATCATAATAAGGTTGGTCTCACCTTCGTCCGGGGACTCTCACGATGAGATCGCTGATGCCGACCACCCTCTCTTTCTTTGTCAGTGAAGTAAATCAGCCCGATGCTAAGCGATCCGCAGTGTTCAATGTGAGCCCAAGCACCCCACTTTAATAGTAGGAGAAAGGAAAAGGCTCGATCCATGGAGTCTGTCATCGGATCTCCCCATTGACAGATAGAGTTTTTGAATAAATTAGCCCGGGATTAAAGATTTAGATCAAAAAGGACTTCCGAGAGGTTCTCATGCTACGATACGAGTAGAATACATATAGGGGTATAGTCCGGGTAAAGCAAATCAGATTTTGACGTATACCTTTTATTGGAAACCTAAAAAGTCGCAATCCTGACTGCGGGGGCAGACCTATTCTCAGTATGTATAACCCAGCGACCATTGTCTGGTGGCTCCGGTTCGCTCCGTGAGGGTATAACTCGCGCCCCTAGTGCGCTCTCTTCCACTCCTAGGCCGTGGCTTCTGTGGAAGCCCTCACTCAAATCATGCTCATTTTCCTCAAGCCAGATGGACAGTGAGGGAATTACGCAATAAGCGGGTCGTGATTTGGGATTACAAATGCACACTCTTCATTTTGGCCCTGTGATCGCTCTGAGCGTGCGCCGAGTACCTGAACATACGCCCGGCCTTCAAAGTGTTGCGGTGCGCCCGCCCCAGGTCCCCCCCCAAGCTGAATATCCGAGGTGCCTGATGGACACCTGAATGCGCTAATGGCCGAGAGCTGGCTGCGTTTACTGTCGAGTAGAAGTTCAGGGCTTGGGCTGTACTTTTTGTGTGCCCGGAAAGTCGGTTTGGACAACTGTGGTACAGTGATCCTCTCTCCGTGTCCTGTAATGCTGCACATGCAATGGAAGTGATAGTTCTTAAGAGGCAATCCGCAATATCCACAAGCATGTATACAAACCATAGTTGTCTGGTACAGTCCATTTTCAGCCTTTTTGTGAGAACCCAGTCTGAGCCATGCCTTTGGGAGTCACCATACTTTCGCCACAAATATAAGGACATGGCTCTTTGATTGTCTTGTTAATAGTGGTTGGAATCTTTCTCAGCAGTCTCGGTTTCTGTTGGCTACCCCGGGAGGTGCCTACTTACGGGCAGGGCGATGCCGCGTGGGGCAAGACTTGTGCCAGAAGTGATTGTGGTTGAGAGAGAAATTCTCAACTTAAGGGCCGAGTTTGGGTCGCTAGCTATTCGGACAGTGTTGTGGCAAGGAGCAGATTTTAATACCAGCCCCAATTTTCGTTTTTGGGAGCATGCGTGGGGTTTGTAATCTGGGGGTAAGGTCTGGTTGTTTAAATTGAGTTTAGATATAGAGTTTTGTGCTGCCTTTACATAGTGTCAGGGGTAGGATCCCATAAAAAATCTCTTGTTGGTGGAGTGCTCGGCTCTGAGTTCCTTTACAGAAGACAGGCAGGGACCGATGCTAGGTGGTCTTGATTAACCCTGTGTGCAAAGTAGGGGATGGAAAGAGAGTCTATATCTGGAAGGTTTGCTAATGCAGATCTTCGCCTCCTTTCGTCGGATGGGCTGTGGGTAAGAGAATCCTGGTGAGCATTTCCAGGGCCTCCTTGTGTGGCCGAAACATAGTTGTGATTACGGTTGATCTCATTGTGTGTGTTGGGGTGTTGTTTCGGGGCCGTCTTTTTGGTCGGACATAGAGGGGAGGTATTTCAAGTCTTGTACACCTGGTTCGTGTTATATCATTTTCGCGATCGGTCTATAATGGTAAGACCCCTTGTACCATTGTTGAATATTTATCTTGGAGAGGTTTTGAGTTGTAGTCGGTCATGCTGAGATAATGTGGTAAAGATAGAAGAAAAGATTAGTCGAGCATTTCATCAATGTGTTGTTGGATTGTATTTCATTGATTACTGTGTGGGGATACGTAATATATAACATATAAATTGGATTAATGGAGTTTTTACACTCTTTTGATCCCCATAGGAAAGTTATGATTGTCGTGGAATCTATTTCTTCAGTTGGAAGGTGGATCGTGTTCGGTTTTTTTGTCTGTAGTGGCGTTGTAAATTGCCGCGAGTTCAATAAAGACCAAATGTCAGGTATACTTGAGAGCTGTGTCTCGGTAGCGGAATGTGCATGATGTTTGTTGAGGCAGGCTAGGATTATGAGTTTTATTTTTCTTGCAGAGTGTGATCCAAGGGGGGGGGGGGAGGAAGAAGGCGGTGTTTGAAGTTAGAGATGAGGGGGGGTGGTGACTAGACAAAGCGAGAAGAGAAGGGGGTAGAGGGGCATGGGAAGAGAGAGAGAAGTAAGTAGGAGAATCAAGAAAGAAAAAACTCTGATGATAAGAGTGAAAGGGAAAGATCAAGGCTCCCGAGGAAACAATCCCCTAGGTAGGTATGGCTAACCATCCTTAAGGTTATTCGGCCAACCGCGGAACAGGAGCATGAAAACGTCGTCAGCTAGCGGACGCAAGCAGCATGGGACCGGGACCTTTTCCCAGAGTGTATTTCATCAGAATATGTGAAAGCTTCACCGCTCAATGCTTTTTTAATGTCATAGTCGATATCAAGATGAAGGGAATGCGAGCTACCAGATGAGCTAACTTTTCAAATTCTCTTTTTTCTTTCTTTATAGCCAGATAGTGAAGAATGAATAAAGAAGGGGTAATACGATTATCCAAATCCATATTCTAAATCAAGAATGTTACCAGGAAAGGTAAGATGCGAATATTCGACTTTAGTATCTTTTTATAGCGCTTCGACCCTTTCATATTGAGTTAACCCTACTTTATTTAGTGCACTACTAGGGAACGAACGGTATAAGGAGGTCTAGTTCTACTCTATCATCTTCCTCTTTCCTTTCGAGTCTCGTTCCCTCGCTTCGCTTTTCTTTTCGGTTTCAATCCCAGAGATGTTGCAGATGCGCCATGCGCCTATGATGTCTGTCTCAAAAGGAATCTCGGATGTGGCATTGTTGATCGAGGGTGCTGACATACTATCAAAAGATTGGGCGAAACTTCTTCTTCTGGACCAGAACAACACAGAATGCATCTTTATCTGGGAAGGCATGATTGGGAGCTAGCTCGAAATCCTTACAATCCGGACTCCAAATAACCTATGATATGAGTGAGCCGAGCGATAACCATGAGCACCGAGCCACCTGTCCTCCACCTTACTTACTAGCTTATTATATACCATATACCGACGGCTACGAAAACATGGACTAAGCTTTGCTTATGACCACGCTTGTTGACCATGCATGTGTTTTATCCCCTCGACCAGACCTTGCCCGAGAGGTAACCGAACCGAAGTACGCGAGCTGAGCTTCGCCCTCTTCCCATTATACTTCTTCTTTAGGGACGGAACTAGTAATGAATGTTAACCGAGCCAAGCCAAAAGCCCTATTTGCTTAAGATTCGTTAGAAAGAGCAGGATCTGTTTTTTCGGGAGAAACTTGATATGTTGGTTCGAGAGAAACGGGATCCGTTGGTTAGGCGTCTGCCGATTCGTATGGGGATTGGGGTGCTTATTTTCAAGATTGATTATTCTTTAATTCGGTTGGATTCCGCCGATGGAGGATCGGTATCTCTTTCTGCGTCTTGGGGATTAGAGATGCGGCTTCAGG